>NC_046157.1:30997394-31008037 GCF_011064425.1 Rattus rattus | reverse complement strand
GAGGAGGAATGAAGGGAGAGAGGGAGGCAGGGAAGGAGAGGCAGAGACATACAGAAAGACAGAGAAACAGAGGGAGAGAGAGCAGGAGCTAAAACAATGTTAGTTATTGAGGCTGGCAGCCCAACAATGGGCACTAGGTTGACTTTTTGAAATGTGGTTTATATTAATAAAACCATTCACAGTAGCACCAAAAACATTATGTACCTGTGAATAGGTCTAATGACAGGTGAACAAAACCTTTCCCATAGAATTATAGCAAAAATTAGCTCAAAGAAACATATTGAGCAAAATGAACCAAAAAAAAAGGCAATTTGTTGAACAGTATGCCATCTCCAATAGCTGGAAATCTCATTATTTTTTATGACATTTGTATCTTCAAAATGATGACTGGAACGCAATGCAGTGGACAGGCAGACATCTCGTTGTGAAGCTTGTATATGCTGCACTTGAATAGAATTCACATACAAAATATAAAATGAATGGTAATTGCTTACAGAAAAGAAATACATTGTGTCAGCATAGTTCTGTTGCGCATTTTAGATGAGGATGTATGACTATCTAACTGTAGTGCTAATACGTTCCATTGCTCATGTCAAACTTCTCACCTTCTCAAATTGCATGAGCACAGACGTTTTGGACCTTTATACCCGTGTCATTCTGGGAAACCGTCTTACCACTCCTCAGTAATATTTTACAAGTAAACTTGGTGCAGAAAGGATCACTGGCCTGAGATGGATTTCTTGGTAGGTGAGTTGGTAGCCATCTTAACGACTGTGAGTCACAATGATATGGGCCCCTTGCAAAGACTCTTTGCAGCATATGTTCCTACATACGATACATGGCATAAAGGAAGGGCAGAATGAAAGCCTTGTGTTTATTCCACCAGTTCACTTACAACTAGATCTGTGGGTAAGCGGCATCTGCCAGGTCCAAATGAAAATACTTTATGAATTCCCCAATTATATAATAACATTTCCTGTAATTCTGCAGTGTTCTGTAGATCTAGTGAGCAGAAGATTTGTGAATAGAGATTAATCAGTATGGTTCCTATTTACTCAAAATTCCAATAAAGTTTAGCTTCTTAAATTTTGTTTGAACACCTCTAGAATTTGTAATGGGAAAAGTTATGAAAATGTTATGTCTGTATATTAAATTATCTTAAGACTCTAAAACTCTTATCCTAGTCTGAAGTATATTTTAGTGATAGATAGATACAAATATAGCTATTCTTTTTTGTGAGGACTTGTAAAACTATAATTTTAGGAAAAGTCACATGCATTTGTCCCTTAAAGAAAGTCAGATTAGAAAAAAATATATGTAGCCTATTTATGACTATATAGCATATATAATATTAATGAACATATCATTCACATTTTATAAATAAACATCTAATCTGTTTTTATCCCAGATGGTTTTTATCCTTCTTTACTTTATCTATAGTAAATATCATCATCAACTCGGTCACTACAGGCGAAGGCCTGGTCATTCTTTCTTGTAACTCATCAATAGATCAAACTAACTCCACTTCAGGTCTTCATTCCCATTCTTCACAATGGACCTGAAATCTTTGTAAGTCATCAACTCATGATGCTTTCCAGCAGACATCCCAGGAGATCCCCAACAGTCTCCGTATGCTGACAGGGCAACCACATGCAATTCCTTTCTTATGAGAATTGCATGTATATATTGATTCCCATAGGCATTGTAGTACAAAAGCACTTCTGAACGTACAGAGAAAACAATGCACGCCTTGTCTGATCTCCTCTGGCTATCTGTCATGGTCTCTGTTGAAGCAAGTAGTCATCATGAATTGCCTCATGGAGAGGTTAGTGTGTCAAGAAATGTATATGGCCTCTAGACAATATATAATGATGAACTGAAGCTTTTTGTTCAACTGCCCACAAGGAACTTAATCCTGCCAACAAGCACAAAGTCTGAAAATTAATGTCAAGTCAAACCATGCAATGCCATGAGATGTTCTTATCTCTGTTTCTGTCTCAGAAAATACCCTGAGCCATAGGTCTTTGGGAAATTAGAGCTAGATAGTTTTCACTACAGAAATTTTGAGATGATCAATTTGGTTGGGGTAAGTTTTTAAGTTTGGAGTCATTTGTTACCAAGAAGTAGAAATCAGCAGATGGCACCTTGCTTCAAACCCTTTATTCACTTCGCATGTGTAAGTCTCTCAGGTTAACCATGTAGTCAACACCTATGCATTAGTTTTCTTTTGTGTCTTTTTGTCTTCAGTGTTTCTTACTCCTTGGTTTTATACTAAGTGACTCTCTTGTATAAATGGGACCTATTATACTGATGTCTCAATTGGTGAACTTCTATCTTTTTTATTGCTATTGCTGACTTTTTATTCGTGTTTAGTCTTTCTGAGTCCTCTGTGCAATGAGAGTTATCCCTCCTCTAGTACCTATCAAATACTTTCAACCAATTGCTACATTCAGACAACTTTTCCAACGTGATACAAATGCAATTGTTAAATTACTGGCATGCAACACTTTGTAAATGAATGTACTTGTTATCAAACTTTCTTTGTATCTATAGATGATGCAGTATGGTTTAGGAGATCAAACAGTATTTAGAATGTGGAGCAATTAAAGTAATAAAAAAGAATAAAGTCAAAATTGAGGTCCTGTAATTCCCATGTATAGAAATTCCTATTTACATATTCTCTATAAATGTTCAAATGTTCTCTGACTTTAGTATGGCTCCTCTGCCCTAGGAGGTTGCATTATAGATAGTATATATACATTGCAATCAAATTTAGGATGCAACCAAATAGCGCATTGGATTGTAACCTAATATAGGAATCACATACATCTAAAAGAGTAACTGAAACTAAAGTATATTATTATGAATTTCTAAAAATTCTTCTATACTCATATATGAAGAGGAAGGTCATGTGGGATGAATGCACACTAACAAAACGGCTCTTTAAGAGTTGGGGAAAAAAATCTCAGAAAATAAATTTCGTACCAATGACATTAAAGCCTTGAATATACCTGTTGTGTTTTACTATAATGATTTGCAGATTTTCTTTCAAACACAACACTAATTCCTCCTCTGCTTTGATGCTGAGGAGGAGCAGTTGAGGTAAAATCCTGCCCCATATTCTTGTTAGCTCTAAAAAGTATCCTGAGCCCAGCGCCACATTCTTTTTTTTTTTTTTTTATTTTTTTTTATTATTAACTTGAGTATTTCTTATATACATTTCAAAGGCAAACATCCCCCCCCCTCCCCCTTCCTTATGGGTGTTCCCCTCCCAACCCTCCCCCCATTGCTGCCCTCTCCCCAACAGTCTAGTTCACTAGGGGTTCAGTCTTAGCAGGACCCAGGGCTTCCCCTTCCACTGGTGCTCTTACTAGGATATTCATTGCTACCTATGAGGTCAGAGTCCAGGGTCAGTCCATGTATAGTCTTTTGGGTAGTGGCTTAGTCCCTGGAAGCTCTGGTTGGTTGGCATTGCTGTACATATGGGGTCTCGAGCTCCTTCAAGCTCTTCCAGTTCTTTTC
This sequence comes from Rattus rattus, assembly GCF_011064425.1. Classification (NCBI taxonomy): domain Eukaryota; kingdom Metazoa; phylum Chordata; class Mammalia; order Rodentia; family Muridae; genus Rattus; species Rattus rattus. Next base: position 31,004,515 of record NC_046157.1, on the reverse strand, counting down.
TCTGATTCCTTCAACAGGGGTCCCGTTCAGTTCAGTGGTTTCCTGCTGGCATACGCCTGTATTTGCTGTATTCTGGCTGTGTTCTCAAGAGCATCTGCACTCACATTTTGATCATCCGTCTTGAGTTTCATTTGTTCTAGGCATCTAGGGTAACTCAAGCATTTGGGCTAATAGCCACTTATCAATGAGTACATACCATGTATGTCTTTCTGTGATTGGGTTAGCTCACTCAGGATGATATTTCCCAGTTCCAACCATTTGCCTAGGAATTTCATAAAGTCATTGTTTTTGATAGCTGAGTAATATTCCATTGTGTAGATGTACCACATTTTCTGTATCCATTCCTCTGTTGAAGGGCATCTGGGTTCTTTCCAGCTTCTGGCTATTATAAATAAGGCTAATGAAATATAGTGGAGCACGGTCTTTTTTATATGTTGGGGCATCTTTTGGGTATATGCCCAGGAGAGGTATAGCTGATCCTCAGGCAGTTCAATGTCCAATTTTCTGAGGAACCTCCAGACTGATTTCCAGAATGGTTGTAGCAGTCTGCAACCCCACCAACAATGGAGGAGTGTTCCCTTTCTCCACATCCTCGCCAGCATTTGCTGTCACCTGAGTTTTTGATCTTAGCCATTCTCACTGGTGTGAGGTGAAATCTCAGGGTTGTTTTGATTTGCATTTCCTTTATGACTAACGATGTTGAACATTTCTTTAGGTGTTTCTCGGCCATTCGGCATTCCTCAGCTGTGAATTCTCTGTTTAGCTCTGAACCCCATTTTTAATAGGGTTATTTGTCTCCTTGCTGTCTAACTTCTTCAGTTCTTTGTATATTTTGGATATAAGCCCTCTATCTGTTGTAGGATTGGTAAAGATCTTTTCCCAATCTGTTGGTTGCCGTTTTGTCCTAACCACAGTGTCCTTTGCCTTACAGAAGCTTTGCAGTTTTATGAGATCCCATTTGTCGATTCTTGATCTTAGAGCATAAGCCATGGGTGTTTTGTTCAGGAAATTTTTTCCAGTGCCCATGTGTTCCAGATGCTTCCCTAGTTTTTCTTCTATTAGTTTCAGTGTGTCTGGTTTGATGTGGAGGTCCTTGATCCACTTGGACTTAAGCTTTGTACAGGGTGATAAGCATGGATCGATCTGCATTCTTCTACATGTTGACCTCCAGTTGAACCAGCACCATTTGCTGAAAATGCTATCTTTTTTCCATTGGATGGTTTTGGCTCCTTTGTCAAAAATCAAGTGACCATAGGTGTGGGATTCATTTCTGGTCTTCAATTCTGTTCCATTGGTCTATCTGTCTGTCTCTGTACCAATACATGCAAATTTTTTTATCACTATTGCTCTGTAATACTGCTTGAGTTCAGGGATAGTGATTCCCCTGAAGTCCTTTTATTGTTGAGGATAGTTTTAGCTATCCTGGGTTTTTGTTATTCCAGATGAATTTGCAAATTGTTCTGTCTAACTTTTGAAGAATTGGATTGGTATTTTGATGGGGATTGCATTGAATCTGTAGATCGCTTTTGGTAAAATGGCCATTTTTACTATATTAATCCTGCCAATCCATGAGCATGGGGAGATCTTTCCACCTTCTGAGGTCTTTTCAATTTCTTTCTTCAAAAGTTCTTATTGTACAGATCTTTTTTATTGGTTAAAGTCACAATCGATATATTTTATATTATTTGGGGTCCTTATTGTCGAATTTCTTTCTCGGCTTGTTTTTTTGTGTAGAGGAAGGCTACTGATTTATTTGAGTTAATTTTATACCCAGCCACTTTTTGCTGAAGTTGTTTATCAGCTTTTAGTAGTTTCTGGTGGAACTTTTGGCATCAAAATATACTCATATCATCTGCAAATAGTGATATTTTGACCTCTTCTTTCCGATCTGTATCCCTTGATCTCCTTTTTGTTGTCTGATTGCTCTGGCTAGAACTTCAAGAACTATATTGAATAAGTAGGAGAGAGCCAGCGCCTACATTCTAACATGACTCAAAACTAAAAATATTATTCTCATTGGATCAACTCCACTTACCCAGTTAAAGGTATGCCAACTTGCACAAAAATAGTCAGTTCTTTTTGTTACTTGAAAATGACCAAGCTTTCCTTTCTCCTTCCTCTGATACTGCCCCCAGGGTCACTTCGTGTTTAAAAGCTTTGGAATGACTTCTGTGTCCAATGATGCTTTCATGTGCCATCTGTTTTTTTAAATTATTTATATATTTAGAAACATGGGAAGATGAGAGCATTTGAATGGATAGGATGCAGAAACTAAAACATTTATTATATGACCATTTGCTGATTCACAATATTTGGAAAGCAGAGTAAGATGTGAGCTGCAAAGAGCATTGAATAAAAGAAATGATAATGAAGCAAAGAAAAGAAGCAAGGTTATAAGAATTTGTTAAGAAAATTAGCATCTTAGATTCTATTGCTGTGACAAAAAAATAAAAAGCAAGCTAAGGAACAAAGGTTTTATTCAGCTTATATTTCCATATTGTAGTCCATCAGTGAAGAAAGTTAGAACTCAAGCATATCAAGCAACCCTGGAGCCTATAGGCATCAGGTGATGCAGAGGCCATAGAGGGTGATGCTTATTAGCTTGCTTTCCATGGCTTGTTTAGCTAGCTTCTTATAGAACCCAGTACCACCAGCCCAGGGATGACCCCACCCACAGTGTGCTGGGCTCTCCTCCATTGATCACTAATTGGGAAAATGCCTTACAGCTGGATCTCATGGAGACATTTCCTCAGCTGAGACTTTCTGTCCGTTCTCTGCCTAGCTTGTGTCAAGTTTACACACAAACCCAGCCAGCACAATTAACATATGCTAGACTCTTTGAAAGTGGAAAATTAAAAATATAAAAACTTTACTTAATAATCATCAACATCTGTTAGCTTGTAAGAGGGGTTGCTATAGGCAAGGAAACTGTATTAAATGAATTTGTGTTCCTCTTTAACCTTCTGATCAGTTTATAGCCATCTTGAGAGAAACGGAAGTCTTTAATAGGATAAATTTTTCATACATATGAAAGGAAGGCGATGAGATTAATGTGGTAAAATATGACTAACATATGATTATGAATTATGCAAATTATAAAAAAGTTAAGTAAACATCTCAGAACAGTCTATAAATATATATCTAGGGTCATATAACTGCCAAGAGACTAACAGTTTTAATTCCATGAGTTACTGAAATTTTAACACACACCCCCTTAACAAGAGAGAAAAAGGGCCCAATGCAAAATATTATTCAGGTATTTATATGCCTGAATGTCTTTGCATTCCCTCTTCTCTAACTCCCCTTACTACTAGATACATTTTTTCTTATTTTTCTGCACTTCCCTTATGATTATCCTGTGGTTCTGTGTGCCTCCGTATGGTGGAGCTTGGCCAATATAAATCATTATTCCCACAATATTTACTACACCAATGAAATCATGCTACAACCAGGCTATACTTCCAAGACTTTTCTTTCCACGGTGTTAAGTCTTCCCATTGATAATTCATTTGCCTAAGATGTCAGCATCTGGAAAGTTCTGAGGAGGTCATAGGTATGATCCACAGTTAGGGCTCTGACATCACCAAGTACATAAGAAAAGGAGGCAGGAGCACAGGGCATAGGAAACAATGCCTAGAAGACTGTTTCCAGCCCATCCCTGCACATTTAAAGGAATTCAACACATTTGTAGTTTTGTAAGGTGAGATCTTCAAATGGTAGAAGTCACAAAATAATTATGAGAAACTATAGCCACGGAGAACTTGGAGAACATAGAGTTTGTGTGCCTATTACTCTGGATTCAAAGATCCCAAGGAGCAAAGAAGAAACAAAATCAAAACTCTGATGGAATTCAACTATATGGAAATTTAATACTGATAATACAAAACTTGAATTAGGACCTGCACCCAAAGCTGGGGCTTGCCCACACCTCTTAGACCCAAAAGCTGCCAGCAGAGAGCTGGCCCCAGATCAGAGGAGGGAAAAGCTCCAGTCAGAGATAGCAAGACCAGTAACATCAGAAATAAGTAGATGGTGAGAAGAAAGGACAAGAACCTAAACAACAGAAACCAAGACTACTTGGCATCATCAGAACCCAGTTCTTCCACCAAAGTAAATACTGGATATCCCAACACACAAGAAAAGCAAGATTTGGATTTAAAATCACATCTCATGATGACTATAGAGGACTTTAAGAAGGACATAAAGAAGTCCCTTAAAGAAATACGGGACAACACAGGTAAACAAATAGAAGCCCTTAAAGAGGAAACACAAAAATCCCTTAAAGAATTACAGGGAAACACAACCAAACAGGTGAAGGAATTGAAAAAATATCCAGAATCTAAAAATGGAAATAGAAGCAATAAAGAAATTACAAAAGGAGACAACCTTGGAGATAGAAAACAAACTTACAAAAGAGATCAGGAGTCATCTATGCAAGAATCACCAAGAGAATACAAGAGATTGAAGAGAGAATCTCAGGAGCAGAGGATACCATAGAAAACATTGACACAATAGTCAAAGAAAATGCAAAAGGCAAAAAGCTTCCAACCCAAAACAACCAGGAAATCCAGGACACAATGAGAACACCAAACTTAAGAATAATGGGTAGAGAAGAGAACCAAGATTCCCAACTTAAAGGGCCAGTAAATATCTTCAACAAAATTATAGAATAAAACTTCCATAAGCTAAAGAAAGAGATGCCCATAAACATACAAGAAACCTACAGAACTTCAAAGAGATTGGACCACAAAAGAAATTGCTCAAAACATCAAATGCAAAAAACAAAGAAAGAATATTAAAAGCAGTAAGGGGAAAAGGATAAGTAACATATAAAGGCAGACCTATCAGAATTGCACCAGACTTCTCAACAGAGATTATGAAAGCTAGAAGATCCTAGGCAGATGTCATACAGACCCTAAGAGAACACAAATGCCAGCCCAGGCAGCTATATCCAGCAAAACCCTTAATTAACATAAATGGAGAAATCAAGATATTCCACCATGACAAAGCCAAATTTACACAATATCTTTCCACAAATCCAGCCCTACAAAGGATAATAAATGGAAAACTCCAACACGAGGAGGGAAACTACACCCTAGAAAAAGCAAGAAAGTAATCCTTTGCAACAAACCCAAAAGAAGATAGCCACACAAACATAAGTACACCTCAAACAACAAAAATAACAGGAAACAATCACTATTACTTAATATCTCTTAACATCAATGGACACAATTTCCTAATAAAAAGACATAGACTAACAGACTGGATATGTAAACATGACCCAGCATTTTGCTACATAGAGGAAATGCACCTCAGTAACAAAGACAGACATTACCTAAGAGTAAAAGTCTGGGAAAATTTTCCAAACAAATGATCCCAAGAAACAAGTTGGAGTAGCCATTCTAAGATCAAATAAAATCGACTTTCACCTAAAAGTTATCAAAAAAGATAAGACATTTTATACTCATCAGAGAAAAAAATGTATAAGATGAAATCTCAATTCTGAACATCTATGCTCCAAATGCAGTGCACCCACATTTATAAAAGAAACTTTACTATTGCACCACACACAAAAATAATAAGAGACTTCAAGACTTCAACACACTGTTCTCATCAATGGACAGATCATGGAAATAGAAACTAAACAAAGACACCTTGAAACTAACAGAAGTTCTGAACCAAAAGGATTTAACATATATATAATTGGTCACAAAATTGGCATCAGTAGATACAAGGAGATTGAAATAGTTCCATGCATCCTATCAGATCCCAATGGATTAAGGCTGGTCTTCAATAACATCAAAAACAACAAAAAGCCCACATATACATGGAAGTTGAACGATGCTCTACTCAATGACAACTTGGTCAAGGAAGAAATAAAGAAAGAAATTAAATACTTTTTAGAATTTAATGAAAATGAAGATACAACACAAAAACTTATGGGGTACAATGAAAGCAGGTCTAAGAAGAAAACTCATAGCTCTCAGTGCTTCCAAAAAGAACCTGGAGAGAAGACAAACAGTTTGACAAAAAAACCTGAAAGCTCTAGGACAAAAAGAAGCAAACACACCCACGAGGAGTAGATGGCAAAAAATAATCAAGGCCTGAAACCAAGGGAGAAGATAGTAAGAATTTAATGCAGCATTTCCCAACCTATGGTCCATGACCCCTTTTAGGGTTAAAGGACCCTTTCACAGGGTCACCTAAAACCATCTTCACATCAGATATATACATTATGATTCATAGCAGTAGCAAATTTACAGTTATGAAGAAGTAGCAACAAAAATGTTATGATTGAGATATAAAATATCTCATATAAAAAACTGCATTAGGATGGTTAGGAAACACTGGATTAATGCAAGTTAAAGCCCAATCCAATCCCAATAACTGGAGAAGATTGATGTGTCCTCCCAATGATAGAGACCAATTTCTTTTTTACTCAGCATTTTATTCTATCTAAGCCATCAATGAATAACATGAGACTTATTGCATTACAAAAGGTCATTTATTCTACTAGGTTATCATGTCAAATGTCTCATATATATAAACAGCCTTATAGACAGGACTGGCAATAATACTGAACTAAACACCTGGGCTCACCACATCTCTGTAAAACTGAGACCTGAAAATCAGGTCTGGCCAACACCTACCCAAGCCTTGAGGCCTGCTTGCTTCCCAGGAGGTCTGTAATGACCAAGGACACAGAACTCCACCTTCTTTTCAGCCCACTTTTCCAATTGGGTCAGAGCAATACCCCAATACCCATCCAAATGCTATATCCTGTGAGTATCTCAGGAGGTCTGCAGTAACCAAGGGCACAGGAGAACTGGTCTAACCATAGACACATGAGCTCACCCTAACTAGAGATACCACTGCCTGCCTTCAAGGAGACCAGCCCTAACTTAAGTCTCAGAGCTCTACCTTCCTTCAAGAAGACCTGTTCAAGCCAATAAACACCAGAGAGAAACAGATGTCCAGAAGCAAGCACAAGATCATAAACAGCAGAACCCAATGCAATTTGGCACCATTAGAACCCAGTTCTCATACCACAGCAAGCCCCGGCTACCCTAACACACATGAAAAGGAAGATGATGACTTAAAATCCCATCTCATGATGGGAG
>NC_046157.1:30756141-30997384 GCF_011064425.1 Rattus rattus | reverse complement strand
GTCTAGTGTATTTTTAAATAGCTAAATTCTTTGACACCCCAACCATGGAGAACAGAGTTTTATGGTTCCCTCTCCTGAGTGAAGAAAGACTTTTTAATGCTTTGGTCATTGGAGTGTGGCATTGTTGATGCTGAGTGATTACTGAAGTGGGCCCTTAAAAAACAGGATATGTGCTTTGTCTTTAAAACAGTCTACTTTGGAGTTGTCTGACTATCCCAGGGTTACCATGCTTTGAGGAAGTCAAGTCACAGGTAGATCAAATGCTGAACTCAACTTGGCTATCCATTGAGATGTGGTCAGGAATGAGTCTCCAGAAAATTTCATGCCCAACCATTACAGAGGATACCCAGTCCTTGAGTTTTCTCAGATGAGATGCTCAACATCACAGGATGCAGACTAACCATTCCTGTTGCTGACTATTATACGCATTAATTCACACAGAGAATAAAATGGTTTATACTTTAACCCATGCATAGCACTTATAATCGAAATAAAGTTACATATGGTTTTAATCAAACAAACAGATATTTATTTACAACTGTTCTGCAGAGAACTATGCATCTGTGTCAGAACAGCTTACTTTTAATAAGGATAGAGCCTCCGCAGGAGCACTGTGACGGATAATGATCTGGTATGAGGAAGATGCTCGGCACTTTATCCACAGGAGTGACCCACGTGACTTGTTCCCTGCCAACATCCAATTTAGTTAGAGCTGTTTCAAGGCCCTGAAAAGAAAACTTATTTTAAATGAAGTTTAGAGCTGAGTCTTAAATACTGTGTCCTATAAAAGAAATGGCATTTTTCATGCATAAAAGAAAATTAAGGAACAAGCAACCTACATCGAAATAGTCCCGAGAAAGAAAGCAGAGAACAAGTATATACACATATACATAAGCAGCAACCAATGGAAGGAGGCCAGTGGAAGACACGAGTTGGGAGAGAAATGCATCTGAGTTTGTGGCTATTAAAAGGTAGACAGACATGAATACCAAAGGAGATGGCAGTGACTACAGATCTGTAGAACAAAGTGAGATGATGAAATCTTTGACTTAAGAGAGGCCAGTCCTGTAGCACAGTGCAAACTGATGTGGGTGGTAGAATAAGTAGCTGAAAAAAAAAAATACAACCGAAGGACTGCTCTGGTAAATATTGCATGAAGGTTGAAGACCACAGCTTGTGGTAGCCTCAGCAGAAACAAGAGTCACCCTCAACAGAGCTGAGAAATTTGAGTATGGAGGATGAGGGACTGTGATATACAGCTGAAAATGGAACAGTTGTGAGAAGAATCCAAGATGGGGAGATCGCTTGTGGCTTCCTATGCTGCAATAAGTTTCTGCTAGTTTTGAAACATCCTCAAAAACAAAAACAAAACAAAATGACATGAAAAATCTTAGTGTAAAAATTCATCTAATGGGAAATGCAGGAGATATAAGAAACAAGGGTCTTGGGTCATGATGATTCTCTTTGAGTTTTATGTTATAGGTATTTTGTTTTTTTCTTCCAAGTAGGTTTTCTCATATTTTGTTTGCCTTTGTGTTTGAGCACAGAGAGTGGTGATGTATTGTTCTGTCTCCTGTTGGAGCAAATTCCTGTGATGTTCTCCCTGGTCCTGCAGCTGTTGGGTTTCCCTGGCCACCTTCATGAGCCTCTGAGGACAGCCGGTAAACTGCCTTCCCACATTGATCGGTGACCCAGAGGTGAGGCCCAGCCACTGTATCAGCAAGATGGAACAAATAAAGAAAACTCATTTTGAGTAAACCAGGGTGGAAAATTGAAAATGTTCACCTTAACTGCTTTTTCATGCTTGACACATTTCAGGAGCCGTTCTTCCTGACAACATAATCAAGGTTAGTGGTGGCTTAGCATTTGTGTTGCATGCTTTATTATAAAGATGGTGTGTTTTCTAAATGAATGATTCCAGAAAAATAACCTTTTGGAATGGCGCTGTCATTTCCCTTAAAGAGATGGACTGGCCTTCTACTTCATGTTCTACTCCTCTGCAACCTACATACCACTTGCCATTTCAAAGAACATCATTAATGTATGAAACAGATGCTTTCCAAGTCAGAGGTCCAAAGTGTGGACTCTGTGTAGGTAGGATGAACAGAGAGAGGCAAGTAATGGGGAGGGGGCATTTCTCCAATGTAGAATCCCACCTCACTTTGTTTTGGCTAAGACATTTGAAAAGAACTGCTTAAGCAACCATTTATTAATTCACTTCTTCAAGGGAATTTGGCCTTACTTTTCATACAGAATGAAGGAAATGTATTTCTTTCTATATTATTAAGGCCTTGTGGCAAAGTTCTACAACCAAAAAAATAATAATAAGGCTACTCATCGTGTGAGAACAGAGTGATTGCTGAACTGAAAGTCAGTCTTTGGGACTCAATGCGTTCTGACAATCTCTGTACGATGGTTGATCATTGGGTGTTCATTGAGTAAGACTACAGAGAGGGGAGGAAGCCCTGAGAGTGAATGGGTGTTGCTGACATGAGCACAGATCTAGCAAACACCCTAGGCCTTCCAACCCAACGGACTGCCCATGTTTCCTCAGGTCAGGATCGGGGAAATGGCAAAGTATGAATGTTTACAAAAGATTGCAAGAATGTAAGAAATGTAAGTCTTAGTTTTGAAAAAAAAGAAGACTTATGAAGAATTCAAATGCTTTCCTATATGTAGTTTCTTCTCTTCCATAATAATTGACTACTGGTGTATACCATTCTTCCTTGCCCCAGTTAGGTCAGTTACTAAACCATGTAGATCACAGCATAAGGTATTTGGCTAAATAGTTTCTTGACCCTATCACATTTCCATGACAGTACCGTTCTTCTCGCTACTTTGGCAGATATGAAAGATGAGACTGAGGAGCTAGGCTGTCTAGCTCGCAGCTTCCCAAGCAGTAGGTGCTTGTGTTATTACGTCATGCCACAGCTGAAGCTTCTGGAGTTAGAGCTCTTCAGCACTTCTTGAAGGGTATGGAGAGTTGGAAATGTTGAAAGCAAGTACATTACACATGCTCAGTGAGCGTGTTACCTCTAGGCTACAGTCTCAGACCCTTGACAATCCTTAAGATGGCCACTTCAAGACCTTCTAGACCTCTGTCTGTGGAGTATCGGAGTATCTGTGGAGTATGAATAGGGGCACAGCTCAAAAGATTAAAAAACAAATCCCTGGGCTTGTAGAAAGCCAACATTAGAGAGCAGGCTAATTCCTTGCAGACACTACAAGAGGGAAAGGAGGAATTTCAGCAGCAACAACTTAAGTCCTTGACGGAGGCTGGAAAGATTTCTAAAATATTATATCTTGCATGATCATGAAAGCAGAACTGTAAGTCTTAATTTTGGGGGAAAAAGAAGACTTATGAGGTGTTAAAATGCTTTCCTATATGTGATTTCTTCTCTTCCATGATAATTGACTATTTGTAAAATAAAACCCAAAGTTGTTCACAAAAACAAGAACCCTTCCATTTAAAGATGTCTTGGTAATCTTCCTTAGTTCTGAGGCCTGGGACTTTATGAAATCCCTTCATTTCATTTTGAAATGGGTTATTACAGACTCCTTCTCCAAAATGAACCAAACCATAAAAACTATTTAAGGTCTGGAGGGGCAACTTAGAGTTAAAGGAAAATGTAGCTTCATTCAGTAACATACCTCAGGCTCTTGAAGTCCAGGGGAAGTTCTGTTAGATGTGCCATTAAGTTTCCTGTGTCCTCCCCACTTTCCTGTCCTCCTGCGTTGATCATAGGCCGTGTTCTGATCCTTTAATATGATGGGTGAGGTAACCACAGGCAAGTTGATCACAAGTGTCTTGTGCACCTTTTCCTTTGCGAGTGACATAAAAATCTATAAGATCTCCATTCAGAAAACATTGTTTGCATTATCCTTTAAAAAAATCCCAGGCAATGAAGTTGTTCTAACCGTTGGGTTGATAGCTAATTATGTACAGGGTAATTACAATTTAGCCAGCGTGAACGATTGTTTAGAAGGAGGTGACCTCTGTGCTCTTGGAAACTGTAGCTCAGGACCCAACCAGCTGCTGTGGTGCATGAAAAACATCTTAGTTCATTAAGATCAAAGGAGCTAGTCACTTGTTCACAGGGCTGATTTCGCAGCTGCAGAAGGATTTACAGCAATTAACAACTTTTAAAGGTCCTCTGCTTGAATTGTTAACCTTCAAGTAAGATGTCTCTAGAGACATCATTGATGATACAATCACTTGTCCCAAAATTTAGCTGCTTGATCTTTATTGAACTCGATGTGGAAATATTTAAACGATGATTGAAACACTAATTAAATGCTGTGCCTGAGCACCAGAGTCAGGACTATATAGAGGAAAGGCACATTATCAGGAGTCAAAAGCCCCCAATGCTGCCAGTTTGCAGCCACAGTGATGTAGAACATGTGTGGGTTGCCCTGACATCTACTGATGTGTGTGAAGCTTTTTCAGTTATACCAGCAAACAGAACACAGGGGGATACAGCTGCTAAGCTCAGCTGATCAGCATGCATATTCAACAACCATCATGGACACAAGGTGTCAATGACTTAATTTGGTCATGAGTATCCATTCAAACTGGCTCAGGAAAGATAAACTGAACCCCCCCCCCTTTTTTTTCTTGTAAATCAGGCCTTTTTAACTCTCTCATTTCTTTAGTATCTAGGATCTACATTTGTAAGTTCAACATGAAGGTAGCATTGGTCATATGTATCTGTTTGATACCTTTCATTCAATGGCCTAATGCATTGGATCTCAGCCCTGAGAACCTGTGGAAATCCCTTAGGGTACTGTAGCAGTCTTTGATGCCAGTTGCGTGAGACTCTCCAGCATGTTAAAAGTAACTCTGTGGGTAATTCTAATCAGGTGGCAAGTTAAAAATCTAATAGATATACTCTCTGCTAGAGCAAGAGCAGTCTACTTCATTGACCCTCTTAACTTTAGGACACAGAATAGAGTCTGACATTTAATAGATATTCAAATGTTGTTGAATGGTCCATGGTTGTAAGAATGCTTGGTGGACCCTAATTGCCTGGAGTCTCTGTGAGGGTCTGTGGAGTGTACTAAGGTGAATTAGAGAGGCGGGCAGGGCATTCCCTTCGTATTCTACAGTTGCTCCTGAACACTGGAAAGCAATGATTCTGGAACAGGCTCTGGGAAGTTGAATGCCTTCCAAGCTAGAGGCTTTTTCCCAGTTCTCACCAGCTGTGCTCCCTCCCCGTGATCCCTGGGAATGGCTCCATTCTTCATTTTCCTAATTGCACTCCACTTTCCTGCTGGCATTGGCACCCTGCCCTGATGCTAACCCTGTGTGGGACGTGTTCCTCAGCTGCTACTAGACATTCCGGGCTCCCTGTAGGCAATGCCTCCGCTAAAGGGACTTGTTTGATTCAAGGTCACGCTTCTGAGAGTCAGCACTTAGTACATGGCTGAAGTGAGACCCACTAGGAAGGTTTGCACTTTGGTTAACCTAGGCCAACTGTAATGGGCCATTCAGCTCCAGGACCCCGATGGAGTGAGCTGCAGTCTTGGTTATGGATGTTTCTGAGGGCTACCCCTCCTAAAATTCCTGTCTTCTTCTCCACTGAGGCCAATGAGAAGAAGACCTCTTCATAAAACGTTTCACTCCAAACTCTGTCCCCTTGCTGTCTAACACACAGCGACAAGAGAATGGTCTTGGTTGGACATGTTCTTCATATTCCTGCCTACTACAAGAGGAATGAGGAACATGAACTAAACGCCAGGTATCATGGACAGAATATTTTGGTAGATGGGATAATCAACAAATAAATCTATGATTCTGGATGGTGAGTAAAACCATTTAAAGAATTAATCCAGGGACAGAGAATATAGAAAGGCTAAGGATTCTGTTGCCAGGTGAGACCCTGGGACTGTCAAGTGCTGGTTCATAAAAATTGACCCTTAAATCCTTTGAGATTTTGTAAACAATTATTAAATAGAGTGCTTATGAAAATTAAGTTATTTGGGTGAGATGGCTCAGTGGGTAAGGCACTCGTCACCCCATGTCTGAAGACCTGGGTTTCATCGTTGGGACCCTGCGTGGTAGACAGTGGTAGTGCTTTATGAGCACCAGTTCTGCACAGATGCTCACTTACACACACAAAATAAATACATGCAAAATGAGTTTTAAAATTAAGTTTAAATTAAATTAAAATGAATTTAAAATATAATAAGTCATTTTGGAAACATAGAGAATGTGTACTAAAAACACTCATTTTATAGCTTGGTCTTATGACTAGCGGTGACTACATTTTCAGGGAAGAAGTATCATAGCCTAGCATGCCGAGGCACATCTCTTTCTAACTCGACACTCAATGACACCCATAGGTCCAAGCTGTAGATGCTCAGTTACAACCACAATTTGGCTATAGATCCAAAAGTATACTAAAACTCAGCCAAGCCTTTTGTGAGAACTGACCAGTGATGAATAGTTTACTATGGGTCTGGGGAGATGCTTAGCGAGTACAGTCTTTGCTGTGCAAACATGGAGACCCTCAACATCCGTATAAATAGATCAGTGTGGTAGCATGCACCTGACCAGGGGAAACAAAGATTGGTAGAACACTGGGGTTTCCTGACCAGATAGTCCAGTCAATCTCTGAGCTCCAAGTTCAGTGAATGACTCTGTCTCAGAAAGTAAGGGGAGAGCATTTGAAGAAAGCACTCAATATCAAACTCTGGCATTCATTCATTTATCCATTCATTTCTTTCTTTCTCTGTTCCCCTCAAAATCATATACACAGGATGCCCTGATGAATAATGCATACACTATTATCACTGTAAACTGCTTGATGCAATTCACTTATGCAAGTAAAATTTCTGGTAAATATTTGCACATATCCAGGCATGTTGAGTTTTCCTCCAGAGATCTGGTTGTGGACACTTACTAGCACATCAATGGGTAAGGGGCGTTGTATTAGGTATGCTGGGGAGGGAGAGGCACATTTGAATTGATCCTGATGGAAACCATGCTCCCTTTGCTTTACCAATCAGAATAAGCTCATTTACTTCGTTTGGTATTATTTACATTCTGGTAGCACTTTATAAAAGTTATATAGTTATAAATGTGTTTAGTTGCTTATATATTAACTGTAAGTATTTCTATAGAAATTAATCTCTTTTTTTTCTTTTTCCTTTTTTTTTCGGAGCTGGGGATCGAACCCAGGGCCTTGTGCTTGCTAGGCAAGCGCTCTACCACTGAGCTAAATCCCCAACCCCTAGAAATTAATCTCTTAATTACTCATTTTATCTCTTTTGTAAGTTTAGATAATTAAGTGTTGAAATCTCATTTGTTGATCACAGTTCCAAAGTACCAAAGTACAGGTGGCTAATAAATTAAGACCCAAAAGGCTTTGTGACCATGAAGAAATCCAGAAGTTTCCTAACATGCACAGTTACTGTGTCAAATCTTTTAAATGTAAGAGAAACACAGCAAGTTCTGCATCCTTATGGAGTTAGCAATTGAGCCACAGACTACTTTGGAGAAAGTATTTGAACATTGGCAAGAGCTACGCAGTGAATATAGAGTCCTGTGATACACATCAGGAATGCACACCAAGGTATTTTCAGATCATAGAAATTGCCATAAATATCTAAGGTACAGTTGCTCATGAAGTTGTCTGGTGCCAGGTGCTGGGAACTGTCTGGCATTTGTAAATGCCTGATGAAGTGACTTAAGCTGTGTGACAACTGGATGCTAAGTAAATGACTGTCACCCTCTGTCTGCGTAAGGTCACATCTCCGGCTGTGCGTTTCTGTTTGAACTTCACACTCCATATATGGCTACTTTGATCTAAAGTCACATGCGGTTCAACAATTACATTAATGAAAATATGAAGCACTCAAGGAAAAAGATCTTTTCACAGAATGAAATTGTGCTTTGTTAGCATGGTGAAGCGTTCCTTGGATTTTATACTGAGGATTGTTTTAAGAGTCTCCGATGTGATAGCAGTCACTTAGCCTCTTCATGCTGAGGTAAAGAGCTGTGAAGCAACAAAATCCTAGTTTGAGGTCTCTATACATATTCTCTTTGTCATGCAAGAATGCTTTTCTCAACGTGCCATTCAGGGATAAAGAGCAAACTTACGAACCTGTTGCTCTATGACCCACAGCCTAGCATGTCTAGCATTTTGGCATTCATTTTTGCAGTCTTTACATACGGATATTCTAAAGTGCTGCTAATACTCAATGTGAAAATTTCTCCCTTGACTTAAATTATTTACTATCATAACAAAGGCATTTAAAATATTACTAATCTCCTGCATTAATTAGGGTTTTATTTTTGTGAAGAGACACCATAACCAAGGCCACTCTTATAAAGGAAAACATTTAACTGGAACTGGCTTACAGTTTCAGAGGTTCAGTCCGTTATCATCATGGCAGGAGGAACTGAGAGTTCTATATCTTGATCTGAAGTAGCAGAAAGAGACTGTGTAGCACACTAGGCATTGCTTGAGCATAGGAGAGCTCAAAGCGTGCCCTCACAGTGACACACTCCCTCCTATAAGGCCAGACCTGCTAATATTGCCACTTCCTATGGGCCAAGCATTGGAATACATGATTGTATGGGGACCATTCCTATTCAAAACACCATAGCTCTCCCTCTCCCATCCCTTCATACAAGAGCATGTGTTCCATTGTCTAAGTGTGTCTTACCTGAGACTGTTCTTTGAGCCATAATGACTAAATTTGTATGAAGGACTACATTTTGACACTGATATAAATAACCTAGGAAAATCATACTATCTCTCCAATTGTATTGTAATCATTTTGGTTAATTTTTATATAATATGTATGGAAACATCTTCAAAATAACATAGAAAAATTAATGACATTATGTATATATGTTTTAAAATACATGTATTTTTTAAAATTTTTTTACTATATATTTCTTTATTTACATTTCAAAGGTTATTTCCCTTTCCGGTTTCCTGTCCATAAGCTCCCATTCCCTCCTCTCCCCCTCCCCCATATGGGTATTCCCCCTATACATCCCCCTTATTGCCCTCCCCCATATTTCCCTGCACTGGGGGTTCAACCTTGGCAAGACCAAGGGCTTCCCCTTCCACTGGTGCCCCAACAAGGCTATTATTCTCTGCTACATATGAGGTTGGAGCCCTGGGTCAGTCCATGTATAGTCCTTCGGTAGTGGTTTAGTCCCTGGAAGCTCTGGTTGGTTGGCATTGTTGTTTTTATGGGGTTGCAAGCTCCTTTAACTCTTTCAATACTTCCTCTAATTCCCCCCAAGGGAATCCTATTCTCAGTTCGGTGGTTTGCTGCTAACATTGACTTAGTATTGGACATGCTCTGGATGTGTCTCTCAGGAGAGATCTATATGCAGTCCCTTTCTGTATGCATTTTTAGCTTCATCCATCTTTGGTGGCTGTATATATATGGGCCACATGTGTGTCAGACTCTGAATGGCCATTCCTTGAGTTGCTGCTCTAAACTTTGCTTCCATATCCCCTCCTATGAATATTTTCCCCCTTTTAAGAAGGAGTAGGAGCATCTGCATTTTGGTCATCCTTCTTCTTGAGCTTCCTGCATACATGTGTTTTTACCTATCTTGTTTTTTATAGTAGATAAAAGTGATGTTTCTCCTTAGTTGTTTTTAACAGAAATACTTCTGATCAAACCTAGGGATTCACATGGCTAAGACAAATAAGTACTCTACCACAAAGATACCTACAGGTTTTCTAAAACTTCTTATTTTGGAGCCAGCCTCTTGCTAACTTGAACAAGAAGTCCTTGAACTTGAAATTCTTTGCCTCCAATCATTTGAGTAACTGAGATTACAGATCTGTGCCATCAGGCCCTGCTTGTCTAAGTCTAATAACAAATTGACCTTGAAGAAAGGAAAAGTGTACATGAGCCATAATTGTATTTAAAAGAATGCTGTAAAGGGTTTGATAGCAATTTCCAAAGAGAAATTTGAAAGTATTTTTGTGAGATACATGCACATTAAATAAATTATTATTTTTATAAGATACCTACTTGTGGTGAAAGGGGAAACTAATTTGAATAATCCACTTTCACTGCATTTGCCAAATACCACTCACTTAGAATCACTTCTCTCATCACTGAAAGCTCTCAAGAGGCGGCTGGGTCCTATGTTTGCCAACTTCTCTGCTGTGTCCCCTGATGGTCAAGGTTCCAGATTTTCATGTCGATGTAGTTTTCTTGCTACAGAAGTTATCCCTGCCCCAGTGTGACAAATAAAGAACTCTGTAGAGTCTTGAGACAAAGGCAATTAGACTGTGGCCAGGAAGAAGAATAAAACTTACAAGTTAAAACACTGCCAGATCTTTAATCCCTGTAGTCCAGAGGGAGGAGGGGCAAGTGGGTCTCAGTTTGAGGCTAGCCTTGTCTACAGAACTAGTTCCAGGATAGCCAGGACTATACAAAGAAACCTTGTCTCAAAACAAAACAAACAAATAAACACCATGAAAGAACAAATAAACTGTAGCTCTGGCATTCCTCTTCCAGGAAAGCTGACATTTGGAGGACCTATATTTGCTAGCAATTGCTAAACCCACAGTTCTGTCCTCAGCATTTGATTTTTGTCTCCATGGAGATCACTTCAGGGAAGTCTTCAGTAAGGTGAGTAGCAGTTTTCAGTGTGGAAAAGGAATCCCTAGATGAGTGTTTTAGGACCATAAATGCAAACATTGCTAGGGTAGGGGTTGGGTCTGTAGCTCTGTGGGCATTGTGCTTACATGCATGAGACCTGGAGCACCACATAAGCTCCCTTGGTAGCACATGCAGGGGAGCTTTTTTTTTTGTTATCGTTGAATAAAATTTACTTCAATTTTCTACTGACTCTAAGTTTCCTTGGCCTAAAAGAGAAGCCAAAGTGCAAAGGGAATAGGCTAGAGCTATTTTAAGCATGGTGAGTGTTCTAGTCTCCCTTCGTGATAAAATCTTCTGATAAACAACAGCAACAACAACAACAACAACAACAATAACAACAACAACAACCAGGAGAAAGCATTGCTTTAATTCACAATTGTAAGGTATGCTCACTGTTCTCAAAAAATCACAGAGGTAGGAGCTTTAAGAAGCCATTGTATCCACCATATTCACATAGTCACAGTCAAAGTAGAAAGAAACAAATGCATCCAGTCCTGTTTGTCTGCTTTTTGTTTGTATTTAGCCTGACTAAATCACCCTTTATAGCTCAAGAGACTCTGCCCTGGGAATGACACCACCCACAGTCAACTGGATCATCCCACATCAACCAATTCAACGAAGATATCAATCAATCATCTCCATAGGCTATCAGAATGCAGACAACTCCCGATAAAGACTTTCCTCTCCGTTTACTACACACTATGTGAAGTTGATGGTCAAAGTCAATCATCATGCTCAACACTTTGTCACTTTCACACACACACACACACACACACACACACACACACACACACACACACACCACTTTTAAAACATGTTTCACCCCTTGTCCCCAAAGTCTCAAGTTTATCTCATGATATAAAATTCAGCTGAATTTTAAAAGTCTCTAGAAATCCCAGTATTTTAAAAGTCCAATATCTCTTAAGAATGTATACACCTCCAACATAACAGAACAGTCAGACAAAAGCAAAACTAAAATCCTACAGAGCAAATATTAGATCCTATAGGTCAGTATCTGGGGCTCATAACCTGGTCTTAAAGGGCCTGTCTAGTCTCATACCTTCCTGCCATCTGATGCACATACAACTTTTCCCTTGGACTCAGGTTGACTTCACTTGTCCTTGCAGCTCCTCTTGGCAGATGTCCAATGGTCCTGGTATCTCCAATATCCTGGGATTTTACTGCAACCCAAACCTCATCCTTCTAGTTCCACACAAAAGCCCCTTGTAGCATCTTCACTGAGACCCTAACCTTGCTAGTGCCAGGACTCAGCTGCTTTCCATGAACCACCCAGTCCTTTATCCTTCAAAGTCTTGAAAACCAGAGAATGTGGACAAGTGTCACACTGCCTAGTCCTGCTACTACCTGAAGATGTACTCCTGCCTCCTAAGGCCACAGCTGCACTGGCTGGCCTTTGTGTGCTGACCCGAGGAAACACTTTCCCGTTTTCCCAGTAAAAGAGGAAGTTTCAGTAGTGCTGGCCTCCTTAACAATGGCAGATGCTTCTTCAGCCCTATCATGAACAGTACATAAAAATTACCGTCAAAATATCACGAGAATGGCTTTAATCCAGTTTAAGGCAAAGTCCATGTTCCTTTCTGAAACAAGATCAGGAGGGATTCTGGTACTAGGACCACTCCCAACTTTCTCCTAAGCTCCCACAAGAATGGCCCATTAAACTCTTCCCAAATCATTCAATAGTTTTTCTAGCTCTAGATTCCAAATTCTTCTATAAAATAGTCAACCACATAAAGCCATGTATGACTAGGTTTATCAAAATAATGATCCTACTCCTGGTAAAAATTGCCGTTCTAGTTTCATCACTGTTTCTATGATTAAAAAAAAAAAAAAAAAGCAACTCAGGAGGGAGAGAGAGAGAGAGATTGATTAACAGCTCCAGCTTACAACTCATTATTGCTAGATCATTACAGTGTCAGAAGCTTGAAGCTGCCAATCACAACACATCCACTGTGAAGAACAGAAAGAAACAAATACGTATAGTCTTACTTGTCTGCTTACTTGTTTGTTCTCTGCTTGACTCAGAACACAATGCCCGGGTAATGACACCACCCACAGTGGACTAAGTCTTTCCATGTAAAGTGAACCAGTCAGTTAAGAAAACACCAATAGACATTCCCATTGATCAATTCAATGCAGGCAACCCCCATCAAGATTTTGATCCCAGGTGACTATGTTGTATCAAGTTGATAAGAAAGGCTGATTCACTCAAAAATCACAGTGATTTTTGAGTTACTGAGCAATAGAGTCAAAGAAATGCTCTAAAAGGCATGAGCATTAAAAAAAAATGAGTTCCACTTACATAAACATCATAAAGGGTCTTCTAAACCAATTGCTATTTTCTTAACATGCTCTTATGAAGTATCTTATGGAACTGAATGTTGAAATAGTCTTTTCCCCTAGGGTTGAGGTTTTGGAAAAAGTAGGAATTGCTTACATCTAGCTCCCCTTCTCATTCATTGAGTCACTGCGGAAATTTAGTTTGAGGTGGTATTGTTGGTGATTGTCTAGAGCTGGGGATTGTATGTGGGATTCTCTTTTCATTTTTAAAATCTTTAAATTTTTTTGTGGCCAGTTCTCATCTAGCCCAAGTGTCTTTGAACTCCTTTCATAGTTGATAATGGCGTTGAAATCCTGATATCCTATCTCCATCTTTTAAGGAAGTAGGATTATAGGCATGTGCCACCAGTTCTCAAAGGCATGTTACATGGCACATTTTATGACATGCAAATGGTCAAAGAGAAGAAGGTTAGAATGAATGGAGAGAAAATATTGTCAAGAGGACATTTTCATGACACTTCATAATAATTGAGAGGAGAGATATGCACAGACATTTTACAATGCACTTAACAGGAATAAAAGATTTGCTAATTCTGATCCAATCTAGTTGCCTGGGGACAGAAAGCTGTAGGAACAGAGGGTGTTGTGCTGTCCAGTAAGCTGAGCAGAGAATATCTTGTATGGTCGAATGAGATGCTGACACAGGACATCAAAAGCCTTCTAGGATATGGAACCAGCAAGATTAAGGGTGGAGAAAAGTCCTTGTGCTTTGTCCCTGGGTACCAGACATAATTCAGGTAGCAGAGATCCTCGATATTTCCTGGCTTTGAAAGGGATTTGACTGTTAGGTACTGACAGAACACCAAAGGGTCAGGTAGACTGCCCACTTCCACCTCTGAAGTCCTGGCAAACTATCACTGTCTAACTCCATCAACAACCGTGTGGCCCCTTCTTCCCAGAAGCCCAGCCTGTAAGGTTCTAGGCTATAAAGTTTGGTTAAGCACCAAAACCACATCTGCCAATCTGACTTTAGGGAAGGTAGTGTTGACAGAGGATAGTTAAGGAGATGGTAAAGTCATGTCAGCTTCTTTCTCCCTTTCCTATTAGATGCCTCAGCTAGGGAGGACTTCCTGTCTCTCTGTGAGTTAGAGATTCGGTTTCCGTGTGCATGTAAAGCTGTAGGGTTTTCGAATTAATAAGCCCCTTTAAAAATGTCAGCCAAGAAATGCTAAAGACCTTTCACCAGCTACTTTTCAATCTTGTTATTTTAATACTTGCCTCTCCCCTAGGCTTCATGGAAATATAAAAGGCAATGAAGTGTTTCACATGCTGGTTTCTGTCTTTTTACTCTAATTTAAGTCTATTATTTAGTGTGTGCTTCAAAGTAATGTTTACTTGTGCTATTCCACAGAGTCCAGGAATGCTTATTTGAGCTTATACTTTAGACACATTGTGTGTGTTATCACCGAACACAAGAAGCTCAATGCAAAGAGAAATGCATTGCAAAATTTTACACTTACATCAGGTTTCATGTGGGTTTTCTGCCAGGCACTTATTATGGTCAAGTTGGAATCCTGAAGTAGGATTGAATTTCCAGACTTCAGAGCCAGTTGTTCCTTAGCTTCAGACTATCTTAGTTTTATATTTTTAGTTATAGAGAGGCGAGGAAAGAGGATTATTTATATGTTATATTTTGTCACTGTTATTATGCTTTTAGTGTTAAAAGACATCTAAATAGTAATTCTGATTTATTAAGCTTTTTTGCCAGTGTGATGATACTGAGTACAAAGGACTAAGATAACAAGTCCCTGTCCTTTTGTACCCCCAGTCCAAAGAGGGACAGGCAGAGGAGAACATAGATCAATGCAAACAATGCAGTTTGATGAAGAAAGGGATAGAGCTTAAAGACACAGCTGACTGGAAGGTCTAATAAGAGAGAGCAATGGATTTGACTTAGAACTAAACATTGGGAGAAGAAGAAATGTAAAGTGCTTCGTTTGAAAGGCGAGTGAAGGGCAAGACACAGCAAAAATCAAATGGAAGCCATTATATATCTACAACTGGAAACCTAGCCAGCTATGCGCAGCCAATGAAACCATGGATCTTGGACCTAATCCTTATTTATATCTAAATATTTGTCCTTATACCCACAGAAAAATGTAGTTTTCACCCCTCATCAAGAAAACATCTTTTTGCAACAGATGGAGAACATTAAAGAAAGTCATAACCAATCGAAACGCAGAACTGTAGACTCAGTCCCAACTGACATATCTATAATACAATTCCCCCATCTAAGGTGTGTGAATCATTTCAACAATTTTAAGATCCAGAAGAATATAGAGTTTTCTGCAAAACATGTCTCCTAGAAATAACAGAAACTACATCTGTAAAGTCTGCCTAACATGACATTAAGCTCTGCCAGAGCCTGACAAATACAGATGCAGATGCTTGCAGCCAACCATCAGAATGAGTGTGGGGACCAAAATGGAGGAATTAGGGAAAGGACTGAAGGAGCTGAAGGGATTTGCCACCCCATAAGAAGAAGAACAATATCAACCAACCAACCAGACCCCTCAATGCTCTCAGGGACCAAAGCACCAACCAAAGAGTAAACATGGAGTGATCCATGGCTTCAGCTGCATATGTAGAAGAGGATGGCCTTATCTGACATCATTGGGAGGAGAAGCCTTTGGTTCTATGAAGGCTCAATGCCCCAGTGTAGGGTAATGTCAGGGCAGTGAGGTAGGAGTGGGTGGGTAGGTAGGGGAGCATCCTCATAGAAGCAGGTAGAGGGGAGATGGGATAAGGGGTTTGCAGAGAGTAAATCAGGAAAGAGGATAACATTTGAAATGTAAATAAATAAAATACCCAATAAAAACGAACAGAAAAAACAAACAAACAAGCAAACAAACAAAAAAGACCCAGATATAACACCATTAGGTATACTAATGTGGAAGGGGGAAAGTTCAAGAAGCCTCAACCATAGACAAAGAACTGCAGGCAACTATGGAATGCTGCGAGTGGGATGAATAGTGTTCCCTAGGGAAGAACTCGCCAAATGGTTATCTAATGCCAAATGGCCAGCCCTGAAAGCATAGTCATTCAAGTGATATTATATAGACTGAGAAGATTGCATTTATGTATTTAGGAAAACACACACACACACACACACACACACACACACACACACACACACACACACAATTAAAGAAAATCAAGGCCATGCATCATTTGACAGAGACTAAGAGCAGAGGTCAGGACACTAGTCAGGATAGTGTAACTATATGATAATCTCAAAGTGGTAGAAAAAAAGCACAGTGCCGAGAAAGCTGTGAGAGATTGGGTGTGGCTACAGCATGACACATAGAGCAGAGCCACAGGACAGTCAACAGGTAAGACTGGAAGCCTAGGATACACTTATGTATAGCAAAGACCTGCAACTGAAAAGCATTTGGACTAAGTCTTCAGTCATATGGAAATCAAAATAGACCTTACATCAAAGGAGAAATACCTAAGTGTGCATCTGTTAATGGAGCCAATTTGGGGGTCACTGTAGATAAATGAGGAAAGGAGGCTGTGGGAGGAGTTATATTTAGTTAGATGTAAGATTATGAAAATTCCGGTGAAAGCCTAGATTACAGCAAAGGTGGTAGAGATGGGGCTGAGGGGTTGTGTCACTTCTGAGGGGGTAATGGTGCACACAGCTACAAATGTGGAGGCAGGCTGAACAGCCCCTGTATGTCATGATTGCTTTGGAAACGTGTGTGGGGGTGCTTTTTTAAGGCAAAGGCTGAGGAACACTTGACATACTTGAATATTTTGACTGAATTATGTTTTAGTCACAGTAAAAACCATACAATGGTCCAAGGTGATGGGATATGGGAGGGTGTGTGTGTGTGTGTGTGTGTGTGTGTGTGTGTGCATGCATGTTGTATAGAACAAGGTACCATCATCTCTCAGGCTGAATGATTACTTTAATTGGGTCTGCTATATTCATCTAAGCATCACCTCTGCTTTCTCTAACTTTTGTACTATGAAAAGCATTTTGCTAAAAGTCAATTCTGGATGAGAAATGGAAAAGAAAGCCACAGTACAAAATAAAATACCAAGAGATCTTGACCCTTGAGTCTTGACTTGATGTTGATGATCACACTATAGTAAAAATCAGTACTACAGAAGGGATAGAGGCAGCAAGAAGATGATGCCCTTCCTTCTGAACATCATGCACCTGCATCCTGTCTATCAAACATGAAGGCCCCGAGCCTTTCACCAGGTAGAGGCTCAGTCCCTGAGTGTCAGTGCCAGCTCCCAGCTAGTAGACAACTTCTCTACTGTGGGGTTCCCAATTCAGGAGCTTCACTGTACTGTCTGATTTGTCAAAAGACATGAAAACTTTAACTTTAAATAATGGGTAAATGGTTTACACATGTGTTCCTGATCAATTCTGCTTATGTTTAAATAAATAAATAAATAAATAAATAAATAAATAGCTAGTATGGAAAGATACTCTTCCTATCTATGCATGTTTCCCATGAGGAAAACAGGGAAGTCACTTCAACACACATCGCGGGGGTAAGAAAGAGACCTTAGCATCCTGCCTCACTTACACTTTCCCTTCAGCATACACATCAGAAAGGTTAGAGAAGCAGCTGCCCCTGCTTCTTCTAAGTAGTTCCAACAAAGAGGAGCTGTACACATGACAGAGAGAGGGACTTGAAAAGTTGAATAAATAAATTCAGGATGATCAGAGGATCCAGTGTATGAGTTACTTTCTCAGAATCCCTGATGCGAGACCCCTGCATTCACAAAATCTGAAAATGTCCTACTCTCCCTCTCGCTCTCCCTCCCCCATCTCTCTCTGTCTCTGTCTCTCTCTCTGCCTCTCTGTCTCTCTCTCTCTGTCTCTCTCTCTCTCTCTCTCTCTCTCTCTCTCTCTCTCTCTGTGTGTGTGTGTGTGTGTGTGTGTGTGTGTGTGTAAGTCAAATTGGGAAGAGCTGCGGGGCAGGCAATAGTCAGTTGAGCTCTAGAATCAAACTCTACACACTGAAGAAGTGGTTGCCTTTGACCAACCACTAATTTCCCTGTGCTTTATATGAAGCTGGGACAGAATTTGGAGAAAAGTAGGCCCAATATCATAAAGTGGTTATGAAATGTGTGTGTGTGTGTGTGTGTGTGTGTGTGTGTGTGTGTGTGTGTGTGTGTACACAAAGCACTTAGCTAGACTAGCACTTGGCCGGAGCTCAATAACAATTACTTCTTACCATAGAAATGGAAAAGTAAAAAGAAGGCAATGCTCATTGAGCACCAGAGGTAGGAGGCATTACATGAAATACTTTCACCTTTTCTCATGTCATCATTATAAAAGTTCTACAACATAGTAATGTAAAGTAACTAAACAGCCTTTTCAGCAACAAACATCTACTGTACAGCAGACCCTACATTTAAAATCATTCTTCCTTACCTCATGATAGGATGCTGTCTGACTTGATTCTTCACACACTGAAAGTACTGACAGGTTTCTATTACAGAAGTCCAGGTTTCCAGCAAGCTAATGATCTGTCAGGGATGTCCTTCAATTGCCAGCGCTCAGCATGAATGGTTGAACTCCAACCCACTTGCATTCAAAGGGAAAGGATCTCAGCTGGAAAAACCACCACTGGACCTTAGAACCTTCACATGACAATCCCTATGCTCACATCAAACCCAATCATTTTGGGTGGACAGATGGGATGAAGGTGGAGCTTCTGTGTTTAAAGATCTAAGCTCTTTCTTTCCTTTGTTACAGTCTCAAAGCACTTTATTGAATCCTCAGCCCAAGTTTTTAAGTGAAGAAAATGGGTGAGTTTAACTTACAGAGCAGACCTGGATATAGAAACATCACTTCTGTTCCAAACCCTGCTCCTCATACTAAGTTACATGCAAACAAGGCTTTAACAATAATTGAAGACTGGGGAGATGGCTCAGTGGGTGATTCACACTATGAAAGCACGAAGAATGAATTTTAATCCCCAGCACATACATAAAAAACACTATTTCTTAAACCAGTTTAATATCAGTATTTATAACCATGTTAATACCAGTATTCCCAGAACTGGGTGGAACGTCAGAGGCAGGTTGATTCTCTCTGACCAGCCAGACCAGCCAAAATAGGGAGCCCCAGGCACAGTGAGCAATCCTGTCTAAAAACATAAGGTGAAAAGCAATAAAGGAAGAAATATGATTTCAACCTCTGGCTCCCTACATGTATGCATATATATGTGCACCAGTGCACACAGTTCACACATATACTGTACATATATACACAGCACATATAAAGAAAATAGAAGGAAAAAGATTTGCATGTTACAGAGAAAAACAAATAGTCCATGATACATTTCTCAGATTAACAAGCATTTGTAACCTAAAATATTTTCCAGACATTTTTCTCCATATTTGGGAACTAGAAGCAGTTAGGGCATTCAAGCTTCTAAGACTACTGACATTTGGACTTACTCCATTTCCTTTAACCTATGGTTGAAAACAAACAAACAAACAAACAACAACCAAAAAAAAAATCCCACAAGCATTTCTTGTCTGATGTCTTGCACTGAAAGCATTTAAGCATTAAGAATAATCTGCATAATTTTACTCTGCTTTTTCCAACCATGTTCCTTGCTCTTCATCCGCAGAGGCATATGTCCTTTTGCAAATGATACACGACATGTTCAGCCATGCATATCAATACTGTAGGTGTCTAGCTTGTGTATACTTTCTCCCATCTCAGGCTTTCACTGAGTCAGCATTATATTTCAGTGTTGATCTCTGTATGAGACAGTATTATAGGTTAACTATAAACCAGTAACAGCAAAGTAGCTGTAACTAATGCATTACAAATTAGAAGTATAGGTTGGGCACAGATCTTGTTTATTCAGACACTCAGGATGGTGTTTTTCTTCCTTTTCATGATTCTAGGACATCATAAGCCTTATATCCATTGGTAGACTTCCTATATCAGATCTCATGTTATCTGGAAGTATATCATACTATCTACATTGTATTGAGCAAATCTCATCAAATTCTACATCAAATTGCAAGGCAAGGTGGAAAATGTTGACTGCCAACACTGTGAAGCAAAAAAAGGAAGCGAATCTGAAGAATCAGTTCATCATTGTACCAAGTGTCTCCTGAGGTGTGAGGATGCCATCAGTCGTGTCCCATGATGTTACGTAAGATTGAGCATAGCTACAGAATGGGACACTCCTCACTGGTAATGGACATGAATCAGTCAGTGTCCTTGACATAACAGAGTCCCTGATTTCCACTTTGAGTTTATTCTGAGTAAAATCTGTTGAGTACTGGAAAAATCACTAAAAGTGAGAGATACTGCACTGATTCCAACAATAAACTATTATTCAAGACTTATTCTGTAGAAATTGATTTGATCGACTTGGCCTTCTGGAGAAGAAATAAAGGAGTCCGTTTTAACATTTATTCTAGAAAATACCCTCCGTGATTTCCCCATGACAGAATGTTCAGCATGGAATTCATTGTTGTTCCTATGTTCTTGCATATACATGTTAAGCAAGAGATGTAGGAGTCTAAATTTAAAAAAAGAAGTCAGAAAAAAAATTGGCCTTCCATGACCAGAAGGTGATGTTCCCTGAATATATAGGTGTCATATGTACTCTGTTAAAATAAACAAACTGGAACCCATTTCTGAAGATTAGGCTTGGTTCAAACCACCTAAGGAAGTCTTAATGAGTCTGGTTTGCTAATCGTTGGTCATTGAAAAACAATGCAGGCCCTAATAGGAACTAATTTGATGTTAGCAGCTCTGGATTGACCAGGTACCATAAGTCTTTGACTATCCCTGTGCTTTGAGAGCTTAAGGATACAGATATGATGGAGAACTCTCTTCCTACTTACATCTGTTTTAAGTCCTGAATTGTCTCCTGTACTCTCTGATTTATAACCTAAGCCTGTGGATTCTTATAAATAATTAAAGATACCCTTTCTGCTTCCTACAGAAGAACGGAAGTCTCTTTATGGGACTGGCATGTTTTAGAAAAACAAAACTAGCTCCTGGTCTGGGGTTCTCTCTATGTGAGGTAGGGTTAGTGGCTAATGCACTAGAAGCAAGCTACAAATTTGGAGCATTGCCTGTTGCACATTAAATAAAGTGAAAGGGAAATGAATGTCTTTGAAAGAACCCTGATCATGTCTTTGTAGTGCTACAAGAGAGCCACTGGGTTAGTAGGAAGTTAATGTTTAGTCAGCATCAATCCATAAAAGATGGGGGTGGAGTCACAGGATGAGTTTCTCAGAGATATTTGCACATCCTCCATTTTTTCAAGTTGGGTACAATAAAATGGCTTTGTGTGGTCAAAGGATCTACCTGACTTTTCTTTCTCTTGTTCCACTGCTCTTCTTTATTATTATAGGAAGAACTTTGGATAGAAAGTCAGAAGAACTGAACTCTTATTCTGGCATTGTGTTTGCCTGACTGTCACCTTGTGCATTTCACTTTAGATCTCTGGGAATATTCTCAATGAAGAAAGGTAAGCCAGGGCATTTCAGTGGTCCCTTGCAATTATAATGTATTGAAAAAGCTCTTGGTTATTTTTGCTGCCTCCAAGATATCCTAAGTGGGTCTGCAACAATGACTATCTTAAACAGAACCAAACAGAACCATGATGGGGGAAATGAAAATATTTCACGCCTTTAAAGATCACAATCTGCAGGAAGGCATTCCAGAATTGTTTGTAGGCTTTTTTTTTGTTGGGGCAAAGAACTGTCTTAATTTCTATAACCAAGAAGTTAAAAGGATTATGGATCTGCAACATAGATCATGTTTAGAAACTTCCTATGACATTAGAGTGCTAATGCCCATTTATTAGTATTCTGCACAATATAGAAAAGCCAGTCAGGGACAATTCCTCTGGTATGAGGGGCCAGATCATTTTCAGAGCAGCAGCGAGAATTAGACCCCTTGTCTTTCCCATCTCTTCAAAATATAAAAACCTCAGGCTGCCCTTCTACTAAGAAGGTAATCCTTCAAAGGAAACTGAGGAATTTCTGCTAGCACTTGGGTATACAGAATGAATAAAAAGAACTGGGGCGGTGGGGGTGGGGGGTAGGACAGAGCACACTCAAAGGAGAGTGGCCCATTGCTCAACACTTCAGAACTACTTGCCATAACTGTCTAATTAAGCGTGCAGATGGTTGTGCTGAAGGACCTGGGCATTTATGGAATTAGAAAAGCCTGAGATGGGTTATTCCTTCATCTACCTGAGCACTGGCCATTTAAAAGCATTTTGAGGCATATTCTGGATGACTATACAGTGTATCACAGACACCAGTATGGAAATATGCAGCCCAGCACATGGGAGAATTGCCTAGTGACTTCCTTAAAGGAACCGGACAGAAGGCAATTTCTCATTTCTAATAATTGAAATGATCAGTGATCAGGCTTTATAAAGGAATACAGGCATCATATGGAAAAATGGTGTCTGTTTAACCTTGGCGTTCAATCTCTAGTAGATAGAGTATAAAATGGGGAGGGGTGTAGGAGGAAAAAGACTTACAAATAGTGTAGTTGGAAATTAGTTTTGCACAAAATCATACCTGATTTGAGACCAGCTTGTGGATAACCCTGAATGGTATCATACTGGTTCATGAGCTTGGTCTGGTAATACTTTCAGAAACTGGATTAAGTGTTGTAGGAACTAATGCTAGGGTATAGCAAGAGGTCTGGATTATGAGTTAAGAAAGAAGAAAATATATTTTGGTGTCAGACTTAATCTACAGGAGTCACCATGCAGGTTTCTAAGACATACTATCTTCAACTCTAGAATGAGATTCCATTTTTATTTGAATTACATGCTTTGCCTCTAACAGCCTAAGAGCAGAGATATTGAATTACAAACACACTTGGCGGGGCCATGGTGTGTATTACCAAGGAGGAAGTTCTATTTGAGTCATAGCTCTATTGTTGAACTGATCGGTGTCTGAATACAAATAATCTTTAGGGAGATGGCTGGCTGCCGCTGTGCATCACTGATAAAACAGTCTACGCTTCCTTGTCTTCTGTCCCTGGGTATTTTGCCAGAGGTACTGAGCAAGTGTTTGGGTAAGCAAGTGGGCTCTGCTCTCTGCTTCTGTTCACCCTCATGGGATTCATTGATTCTCTCACACCTGTAACATCAGGAATAAACATGAGTCTAACAGACCAGGATAAATAGCTGTGTAGAGTCAGTTCTGCTATGCTTTCTGTTGATAGGGAGACCAAGAAGAGTTTTTAAAAATGAGACCATTTGCACTGTCAAGATGGGAAGTTTGGGGGACTTCTACTCATGGACTCATTGGAGGTGTGGATGTACAGACAGAAGATGTTATAACCAGGGCGTCAAGTAATTGATATTGGAGTTAATGATAAAACTCTGAAATATAAAATGAAACATATGTGTTTGTTTAAGCACACCAGGTGTATGTGTGTATATACACATATACACACACATATATATACATATACACATATACACATATACACATATATGTATATACACATTTTACATATTGACACATGCCTATGTGTTTGTATATCATATATGTACATATATGAACATGGAAAGTTAATTACATATACACATTACATATTTTATGTATTATTCATATAGTACATATGTATGTACATAAATATTCATGAACAAATTCCTAAATAAATGGGAACAAATGAAGATAAACTAACAGTGATTATATTAATGATATAATAGCAATATTTTAAGACCAAAGCCTTGTGGGTATGTTGATGAGTAACTATAGTCCCAACTATTTGAAAGCCAGAAACTGAGGATCTTTTAAGCCCAGGGGTTCTA
Source organism: Rattus rattus (assembly GCF_011064425.1). Classification (NCBI taxonomy): domain Eukaryota; kingdom Metazoa; phylum Chordata; class Mammalia; order Rodentia; family Muridae; genus Rattus; species Rattus rattus. Next base: position 30,973,589 of record NC_046157.1, on the reverse strand, counting down.
GCCAGTAAGATGAGATCTTTCCTTAAAACCAAAAGCAAGACCAAAGACAACAGTCAACTTGACACTATACTGGTGAGATCCTTACAAATGAAAATCCTGTCTTGAAAAATTCTAGTAATCGGACTGTTGGCATGTGCACTTGAAAAGGATAATGTTAAGATGTACTTTATAGGTAGCTAGTCTCCAATCACAGGGTATCAGAAAACATAGTAAGTGTAGGTCGAGGTCTATTGTAGGTGAGGACTGACATGATAGGACAAGGCCATGACTGAACAGTAAAAGTATAAGGTGGGGACAAAGCTTTTGTAAGGCAGGAGAGAAGGGGAATGTAGAGGAGAATCAAGATGGAGAAAGAGAAGGATGACCCAGATCCAGGTGGTCTTGAATGGCCCTAAGTAGTTATGTATATTTCTTAAGGGATAGATTTCTGTGGGTAAATTGATCTTACCCAGGTGGGTGGTTTATATCTTTATCAATTGGTTCTGAGTTTATTGTGTGGATGTATTGTGGATTGAGAATTTAACATATAAATCTGATTGTTGTGATGTAGTTTGTTGAGTCTTGATTTTACCAGGTAGCTGGAACCAGAGAGTTCATGGCTAGTAGAGAACCACCAGAAGAGATACTAACCAGAGATAAATTATGGATAGTTCCATATGACCCCATGCATGCTGGAACCAACTCTAGGGACCAGTGTGGCAAGGTACTATGCTGGAACCGCTCATGGATCTGGGTCTGAGAGTATTTGGGGGGCAGGGTGAAGCCACTGAGATAAAGATACCCCACAGTGCCATGTGGCCCTATGGGTGCTGGCACAATGAGGGATAAAAGGTTCCAGTATTTTTAAATATTTACTGCAACAAGTAAGTCTAAGGTAGTCTAAAATATTGATTATTATTGGGATGGTTAGCTTTAATTGTTAACTTGATCCAACATAGAAGAGTTGTACCTGGGAAAAGTCTCAATGAGGGATTGTCTAAATTGGTTTGGTTTGTGGACATGTTTGTGGTAGATTGGTTTAACAAGCTAATTGATGTGGAAAGACCTAGCCTACCATGGGTATTATCATTCCCTAGGCAGGAAATCCTGAACTCTGTAATAGTGGAGAAATCAAGATGGACACACAGAAGAAAGCACATGATCATGCTCACTTTCATCTCTCTGGGTTCTTCACTGTGCATGTGGTATGACTAGCTGAAGTTCCTGCCTCGATTTACCCCAAACAATGAACTGTAACCTGGAATCTTAAGGTGACATAAACTTTCTTCATTAAAAAGGAAAACTATATTAACACAATTTTAAAACTTATGGGTAAACTGAATTGTAGCTTTTTCCCCTCCTTTTTCTCTACTTTGTAGGTTCTTCTGTCTCCTACTAATATCTTCTCTAGTTCAGCTCAGCTTCTCCTGCCTCAGTTGTCACCAACTGCCTTCTCTTCTCTTGACCCTACTCTTCTGTCTTCTTGAACCCTGAATCCAATCTCTTTTCTCTCAACTTCTACTTGCTTTTTATATCCTCTCCTGTTCCCAGAATTCCAAAAGGCAACTGACATCAAAGGACATAGAGTCCTTTAGAGGGCCAGGCACACAAAATAAACGCTGCTACACTTAGTGCTATGTTAATTAGTAAAATGAATCTATAAGTGAGGAATCATACTTTATGTTCATTCAGGCAGGATTTATTGTAAGCCTAATATACCTGGCGCTGGATTGAATCCTGTGAGGTATATGAACACAAGTGAGAGTAATAGTCCTCCTTAAACAAAGTCAAGCAGAGCACTCCTGTAAGCTGTGGATACAAAAAGATTCTGGAGATTTATTGGCAAGCTAGTCTAGTGAAAAACGAGAGCTTTGGGTTTACTGCAAGACCCTGACTGAGAAAATAAGGTGGACAGTAAAGAAGACATATTACCCTCTGACTTTTATATACACACTCATACATATATATGCATACCTCCCCAAACATATGAACACACATACATAACACACACACACACACACACAGAGAGAGAGAGAGAGAGAGAGAGAGAGAGAGAGAGAGAGAGAGAGAGAGAGAGTCAAAATCTAAGAAAAAAAAGGAAGAGGAAAGTTTTCTAAGTGGATATAATTTTAGATAGAAAGAAATAAACCTCTTAATATTTTTATGTGGCTCAAAGGAGGTGCAATCAATTCTGTGTAACAAAGACAAGACTTCATGGAGGGCATGGCTTTGGGACAGATTTTATAGGTTTAGAAGGATTTGAACATGGACAGGAAGGACGGCTTTCCAGGAGACTGGAGCCATGACAGTAAGAATATGCAGGGCTGTGGCGGTCACCAGCCCACAGATATACTCTGATGGAACCTAGTCATGTAGTAGTACTGTGTCACTCTGCCCACTGGATGTTCACCAAAGCCTCATGGCTAACTTTGCTGAGCTTATTGATGAGAAGTCTGAAGTAGGCATATGCACAAGAGAGATGCACATTATTCTGTGCAGGAACTACATACATACATACATACATACATACATACATACATACATACATACATACATGCCTCACCTAAGTGCTGACTAGGTCTGGGGATCACTGAAGCATGAACAACGATAAACAAGCATCTGTCACCCTATGTCAGTGAGCCTTGAAAGGGAGCAGAGTCCTCCCTTTCTCATAAACCTTAATAAAAGTGTCCCTTAAATAAGCGCTGTTTAGTAGCATATTATTTCTAGTGCATCAAAGGCAAAAACCATATATGTAGTTCAATGTGACATATGCTTCAGATACAGGGAAAAGTGGGTTCACAGTGACACTGGCATGTCTATGCACATGAATGATGACAGCAACTCTGAGAAAGTTCCAGTCAAGGTTAGAGACTCGAGATAGAAAGATATTTGCTATATCACCAATATGAGTCCTAGAATGCTAGGCAGGTAAGTGGGAAAGAACAGGTCCAGAGGCTTACAGAATTATCTATCTAGAAATCCTATCAAATTATTGGTAATGACAGAGCCTTAAATATAAAAAGGGTGATGTTATCTATCTACAAATTTAACGACATAGTATTTTAAGAATCATTGTTCTTCCATATTATTACTAGTGATGTATGTAAATTACAGAATCTTCCCAGGGACTATGGCATATATATGTATATATATGTATATATGTATGTATATATATATATGAATATGACTAGCCTTTCATTTACTTCAGCCAATTATACCTCTGCCAAAAAGTTACTTCCTCTATTTCTTATAAATAGAGTTATTTTACTTTATTTTAAAGTTGATGACATCAACCAAATACAGTGCGTTGTGGAAGATTATTTTTTGCAAAGATTTGAATGTGCCTCTTAGACGCTCAGGGAGAGCTGGAAAGCCAAGCTTGGAGAATGGCAGGATTCTGGGATTTCTGGTGTCTTATTTAATAGAACAGCCCTTCTTTTAAAATCCTGCCAATCATGCACTGTGGCTAGAAATAACCCTGCCGTTATCTCCTCTAGGTTAAAGTTTCAAATTTAAAAAATAAATAGAGTTGTTTGGATCCACCATACCGTGTCACACCGATTAGCTCTGGTCTGAAGGCAGGATTCCGCACCTTAAATATAAATATGCAGCACCTGTTGGGGGGAGCAGTTGGTTCCCAGAAAGGAGTTCTTGGATGGGCAATTTGATATGTGTCCTAAGGGCATGTTCAGAAATGAGAACAAGGGTGTATGCGGAAGCTGCTTGTCTCAACATTATTTATAACTGCAGAAAAATGAATACTTTGATCCCCCCTGGAAATGGCAACTTAGTAAAATGATGCACAAATATTAATTAAGCCAGTAAAATTCTATTTCTGTACAGTTTGGTGATGCAAGTAAATGAAAATGACATAGTTAATTGTTTTTTTCTTATAAAAATATTTAACAAATACTACCCACCCAAACCTTCAACTACAAATTGAAGTCTCATGCGAATGGTAGCAAAGATTATCAAGTGAAATAACTCATTTTTTTAATTTCTCTAAGTTTACTACAGTAGGTGCATATGATTTTTATAATCATAATTTGGAATATTCTAGAGATGAATTTGATAGGAGCAGTATTTTCTAGTGACTGACAGTCCAGAGTTAAGAGTTTTGATCATTTGGTTGGACTGACCACTTTCACCAAGAGGTTTTACATATAAAAGAAATAATTGTTTTTAGCCTAGGGCTTTGCAAGCATTGTGCCTATGTAATCCCTTAGCCCAAAACTGTTGAAAAGCTGATTAAAGGTGGTCCTTGTCTAAGTCTTTTCTATGTCTAGAGTTATACCTTATATAGGAGCCTTAGAGGTCCTCTTGGCTAATGTTTCAGTTGGTAGAGCAAAGTAGACACAAAGATGCTAAGTGATTTGCTCTGACCCTGTAGCTAGAAGTAAACTAAGATCTGAATATTTTGATTTCTGAGCTTCTGTTCATTTTATCATTTGCCTTGCCTTGAACATAGAAGGCAGTGCATTTTATGCCTGGTTAGCAGCTAATTTTCATCTGTAAGGTCTCCTAAAGTCTATAAGCCAAGTGGGTCATAAACAGAATGGAACAAACAGGACACAAATGCAATTTATCTTATTCTCCTGCTTCTCTAGTCCTCAGACAATAGCTCTCAGTCTGGCCTTCACATTAGTATCTTCTGGAAGATTAGTTTTTAATCTATTAAATATTACTGCAGCTCTCATTCTAGGCTTATTAGTTAAGAATCTCTGGATAACATATGTCTTTAAACATTTTGGAGTTGATTTTCTGTGCAATGACAATGCTGTGTTTAACTTGTTAAGGAAACACCAGATTGTTTTCCCCAGTGGCCGCACCATTACTCATTCTGAGCAGCAAGGTACTGGGGCTTCCGGCTTTCCATTTCTCTGTGTCCTCAGCAATGATTGTTAGCATCAGTTTCTGTGATATTAGCCATCCTATTTGCTTGAAACTGTATCTCACCATGGTTTGGTTTGCATTTCCCTAATGAGCACGAATGAGAATTTGTTCATGTGCATAATGGCCATCATAAGACATTTTGGATATATGTCTAGTAAGATGACTAGCCATTTTGAAACAAGTCCCTTATCATATATATCATTTGCTTGTAGTGTCTTCCATTTTCCTGGAGTGGTTGTCTCTCATTTTGTGATAGTGAGTTTTGAAGATGAATTTTTAAAATTTCTAATGGCCTGGCATTAGTGTTTTGCCACTTGTATTTCTGCTGTCATATCTAAGAATCTGTTTATGTTCCAAAGGTTTGACATCATGGTTTCTTCTCTGAGCTTTATAGCTTTATCCCTTTTACTAAGGGTTTTAATTTATTTGAGTTAAACTTGTACTTCATTCTTTTGCTTCCTTTTGGCATATGACCACATAATTCTTATTAATTGAAAAATCTAATCTCCATGCATTGGATAATTTTGATCTTGTTATGAAAGAATAGATTAATTTGGAAATCCACTTGTCAGGAATTAGAAAGCAGTGTTGATTGCCCAAGTTTGTGAATATATCAAAATTTCAATGTATTTGAAATTTATTTTATGAAATGCTCAATTATATTTCAGTGAAAATATTTTACCCATCAATTCAGATTTACTGACCTTCTTGAGCAAGCATCTCAATCTGGTAGATTGATTTCCTTTTGAATATTTATCTCTTAGCAAGAATGCTTTCATAACCTGTTATAGCTTCTCATATCATTATTGGTGAAGTTCTCAAAGGTTTAAAGGGTGTGAGTTGAGACAGATGTTTTGTATCCAGAATATCTATCCACAAAGGCTCTGTACAAGCAGCATTGCCATAGAGAATTTTCCCAACCCATGGTCCCAGTCCCACTATTCAGAAATTCTACCGTCAGTGTTCCAGAGTCAATCAAACCTGACATAAAAGCCCTAAACTCACAAGAGTAGGACTATGCACCTGGAATGCTATTATATTAATTTAGAATGATATCTGTTGACCAGAAGCCACATGTGGTCCTTTTCCGTGTATGTACTAAGTAGAATAGTAAAAGACAAATTTGTCTGGTCAGTGCAATGCTGTGATTCAAAAGCTTGACACAAAATATATTCTTGTCAAAGAGGCTTCTCTGCAGGGCTGCATCAAACAACACAATTGAATAGCCTTTGTGCTGTGGCTCCCTTTCATCTAAGAATTGCTTCATACCCATCGATCTTGATTCACAACCAGGAAACATTCTATCTATAACCTGACGTTTTACAGACTTCTGATCAAGCTCCTACTTGTCCCTCATGTGCTGATTTTGTACATTTATCCTAGAGATCAGCCTTTCAGTAGCCCCAGACAAGGCTTGATTTCCCCATGAGACAGTGAACCCTATAAGACAAAGATTGATTAACTGATCCTTGAACATTTTCCAGGACCCAGAATAGACTTGCATGTTAGAAGGAAAGTGAGCTGAACCTTTTGGTCATTTATCATCTTCAGAAGGACTTTTTCCTTTGCGTTGGTTTGTTTTGACAATATCAGAGATTTAATAGTCTGGCAATGTAACTAATGTGAATTTCCTGAATTGGAACGATAGTCTGTCTCTAAATGAAGTCCATTTATTCTGAGGAATGCACAGTTGCCTTATGTAAAGCAATTCAAATAGTTATGACTCAGAAGCAGTTACCACACGAGCACTCTCTTTTTATTTGAACAATAGTAAGTATAGGTTCAAATCCTTTCAGGGGGTTAATAATGCACATTCATGAGCCTCACCAGAGCATCTTATTCATATATCTGGGATAAGAAACACAGGATTAACAATCTGACAGGCTAGTTCTCAGCTAATAATGATATTGGTGACTGTGCACATGTGCAGAAAACCACTTTATCTTTCTTAGTCTCCCAACACTGAATCCAGAGTGTGGACTCTGAGCCCCTGGCAATAGCAGCATCTGACAGTTTGTTTGAGGTCAAGGAGGTTGAGCACCACCTGTGGCTCCTGGGTCAGAATCTTCAATGTAGATAGGTCCTTGGTGATTTATGTACTGTCGTTAAAATTAGAGAACGCACTGGCTTAGAACACTGGGAGAGGTCACTCTCAGAACAGGACAGAGAGGACTAAAGAGAATGATGATGTAATTATGACAGAGACCACACAGGTGTGCTGGTTTGTGCGTCTTTGGAGAAAGCTGAGATGCTAAAGCAAAGTGGCTGAATTGAGCAGAGTCCTACCCAAGACACAGACAGGACCGCTCAAAAGTGAACAAAGAAAAGGCTTGGTTTTTAAAAGACACTACTTGCAATGGTGTGGGCAGAATCAAACCTTTAACGAGCAGTAACACAGTTACCCACTAACAACACCAATAGGGTCAGGAACGGACAAAAAATAAAACATCCAAATTATTATATTCTTTTCCTCTTTCAGGATACTTATGTGTCTTCTACTGGCCAAACCCACCCAGAATATCTAAGGCAGGAAGCCTAGCTAATACCATCTATAGAATCCAGTCTCCTGGGGCATACAGACCAACATCTAGTATGGTATAGACTCCTTCCTTTGAAAAAGATACTTACTATGCACATGCCAGTCAGAGTAAGTCAGGTTGAAAGTTATGCCCTCCATAACTTACTCTACAAATGAAAGCTTGTGAGAAAAAAAAATCCCAGACATAGATAATCCTAATGTTCCCTTCTTACTTTTAACCTCGGGAGCCCCTAATGACTACCACTAAAGGAGAACTCACTAATACAGTGAGAAATGGGAAATTAAATTGTGGGCTATGCACCAGTTGACCGTTCTTGCTATTCAAGATGAATTCAGGGCTCACCTGATGTTCCGGTTAGTCTTTGTTGTCAACTTAGCACAACCTCAAGTCACATGCATGGGAAGAAGGAACCTCCACTGAAGAACTGCCACTGTCATATTGGCTTGTGGCCATGTATGTATGAGACTCTTTTGACTGATTATAGACGTGGGTGGTGCTATCCCTAGACAGGTGAGTCTAGGGTATAAAAGAGAACTAACAGAGCCACTGATCAGAACTTCTCCATGATTTCTGCTCCAGTTTCTGCCTTGGGATCCTGCTCTGACTTCCTTCAATGATGGATTATGACCCTGGGAGTTGATTTGGTCATGTGTACATCACAGCTACTAGAAAATGTTATAAAATAAAGGGGTCATGGGTAAATGATCCTTACAGGTAATTGACCATATCATTGACTAGGGAAACATTGATGTAGGTTGAAGGTATGGCTTCCAAGTAATTATACCATTAAGAAATATGGTAAAAGACATGTACAATGTCAGAACTAGGTCACAATAAAGTTGAAAAGCCAGTCAGTTACAAAGGGTATATGTGCATCCTTCCTCAGCAAGATGATATCAACTGTCCTTCCACAGTTTAATCATTCTAGGAAGGCCCATACCGGATGAAACTATTCTACTGGTACCAAATTCTAGCTTAGAAGCATCCTTATTGCTTCAAGAATGAGAAATTTCCTCTATTTTCAAGATTAAAACACCCTTAGAGCATTCTATTTTAATGTGGTACCAATTAAATTTAGAACAGATAAACAGACTGGAGAAACAGGTTAGTAAATATTTTACTGAATTATGATAGTTTTGTTCACAGCACCAAAATATGTATGTTTTATTTCTTTTATTGTTTTTTATTTACATTTGAAATGTTATCCTCTTTTCTGGTTTCCCTCCAGAAACCTACAATCCCATTCCTTGCTGCTATGAGGGTGCTCCCTCACCCACCCACTCATTCCCTCCCACTTCCCAGCCCTGATATTCCTCTACACTGGGGCATTGAGCCTTGACAGGACCACAGGCCTCTCCTTCCATTGATGCCCAACAAGGCCATCCTCTGCTACATATGCAGCTGGAGCCAGAGGTCCATCCCCATGTACTCTTGGGATGGTGGTTTAATCCATGCTTGCTTTGGGGGATCTGTTTGGTTGATGTTGTTGTTCTTCTTATGGGGTTGCAAACCCCTTCAGCTCCTTCATTCCTTTATCTCCTCCTTTGGGGACCCTGTTCTCAGTTCAATGGTTGGCTGTGAGCATCTGCCTTTGTATTTGTCAGGCTCTAACAGAGCCTCTCAGGAGACAGCTATATCAGGCTCCTGTCAGCATGCACTTCTTGGCAACCGCAATAGTGTCTGGGTTTAGTATCTGTATATGGGATGGATCTCCCAGGTGGGGCAGTCTCTGGATGGTCTTTCCTTTATTCTCTGTTTCACTCTTTGTCTCCATATTTCCTCCTGTGAGTATTTTTCTTCCCCCTTGTAAGAAGATGTGAAGCATCCACACTTTTGTCTTCCCTCTTCTTGAGCGTCATGTGGTGTCTGAATTGTATTTTGGGTATTCTGAGCTTTGGGGCTAATTTTTGCTTATCAGTGAGTGCATAGCATGTGTGTTCTTTGGTGATTGGGCTACTTCACTCAGCATAATTTTCTAGTTCCATCCATTTGCCTAAGAATTTCATAAAGCCATTGTTTTTAATATTGAGTAGTACTCCACTGTGTAAATGTATCACATTTTCTGTATCCATTCTTCTGTTGAAGGACATCTGGGTTCTTTCCAGCTTCTGGCTATTATAAATAAGGCTGCTATGAACATAGTGGAGCATGTGTCCTTGTTTTATGTTGGAATATCTTTAGAGTATATGACCAGGAGAGGTATAGCTGGGTCTCAGTTAGTACTATGTCCAATTTTCTGAGAAAACACCAGACTGATTTCCAGAGAGGTTGCACCAGCTTACAATCCCACGAACAATGGAGGAGTGTTCCTCTTTCTCCACATCCTCTCCAGTATCTGCTGCCACTTGAGTTGTTTACCTTAGCCATTCTGACTGGTGTGAGGTTGAATCTCAGGGTTGTTTTGATTTGCATTTCCATGATGACTAAGGATGTTGAACACTTCTTTAGGTGCTTCTCAAATACTCAATATTCCTCAGTTGAGAATTCTTGGCTTAACTCTGTAGCCAATTTTTTAAAGGGTTATTAGATTCTCTGGAGTCTAACTTCTTGAGTTCTTTGTATATATTGGATATTAGTCCTCTACCGGATGTAGGATTGGTAACGTTCTTTGCCCAATCCATTGGCTGTCATTTTGTCCTATTGACAGTGTCCTTTGCCTTACAGAAACTTTGCGATTTTGTGAGGTCCCATTTGTCAATTCGTGATCTTAGAGCATAAGCCATTGGTGTGCTGTTCAGGAAATTTTTCCTTGTGCCAATGTGTCTGAGGCTCTTACATACTTTCTCTTCTATTAGTTTCAGTGTATCTGACTTTATGTGGAGGTCCTTGATCCACTTGGACTTAAGCTTTGTACAGGGAGATAAGAATGGATCGATCTGCACTCTTCTACGTGTTGATTGCCAGTTGAACCAGCACCATTTGTTGAAAATGTGTCTTTTTTTCACTGAATGGTTTTAGTTCCTTTGTCAAAGATCAAGTGACCATAGGTATGTGGGTTGATTTCTGTGTCTTCAATTCTATACCATTGATCTACCTGCCTGTCTCTGTTGCTCTGTAATACAGCTGGAGCTTAGGGATGGTTATTCCCCAAGAAGTTCTTTTATTGTTGAGAATAGTTTTTGTGTTATTCCAAATGAATTTTCCATTGCTCTTTCTAACTCTGTGAAGAACTGACTTGGGATTTTGATGGGGATTGCATCGAATCTGAAGATTTCTTTCAGCAAGTTGGCAATTTTTACTATATTAATACTGCCAATCCATGATCATGGGAGATCGTTCCATCTTCAGAAATCTTCTTCAATTTCTTTCTTCAGAGATTTGAAGTTCTTGTCATGCAGATCTTTCACTTGCTTGGTGAGAGTAACACCAAGGTATTTTATATTATTTGTGACTATTGTGAAAGATGTCGTTTCCCTAGTTTTTTTCTCAGTCTATTTATCCTTTGAGTAGAGGAAGGCTACTGATTTGCTTGAGTTAATTTTATATCGAGACACTTTGTTGAAGTTGTTTATCAGCTCTGATAGAATTTTTAGATCTCTGGTAGAATTTTTGGGGTCACTTATGTATACTATCATATCATCTGCAAATAGTGATATTTTGACTTCTTCTTTTCCAATTTGTATCCCTTTGACTTCTTTTTGTTGTCTAATTGGTCTGGCTAGGTCTTCAAGTACTATATTGAATAGGTAGGGAGAGAGTGGTCAGACTTGTGTAGTCCCTGATTTTAGTGGGATTGCTTCAAATTTCTCTCCATTTAGTTTGATGTTGTCTACTGGTTTGTTATATTGCTTTTATTATGTTTAGGTATGGGCCTCGAATTCCTGATCTTTCCAAGACTTTTATCATGAAGGGGTGTTGAATTTTGTCAAATGCTTTCTCGGCATCTAATGAGATGATCATATGTTTTTTTCTTTGAGTTTGTTTATATAGTGGATTATGTTGATGGATTTCTGTATATTGAATCATCCCTGCATCCTTGGGATGAAGTCTACTTGATCATAATAGATGATCTTCTTGATGTGTTCTTGGATTCTGTTTGTGAATATCTTATTGAATATTTCGGCATTGATTTTCATAAGGTAAATTGGTCGGAAGTTCTCTTTCTTTGTTGAGTCTTTGTGTGGTTTAAGTATAAGTGTAATTTTGGCTTCATAGAAGAATTGGGTAACGTTCCTTCCCTTTCTATTTTGTAGTTTGGAGAGTGCCTCTGAATTTTATTTCATTTTTCCAAAAGCACTTATAAAGATATTGCTACAGTTAGAAAATCATTAGTGAGTAGCCTAAAAAGAGTCAATGGTTCAAGTTTTGAGTGGCATAATACTAAAATGTCATATTTCCTAATACACCAGAACAGAACAAATCCAATGTGGTTTGTATGGAAAACAAAAACCAAAAAAGCACACAACAGAAAATCCATGCAATGATCCATGAAGTTGACACAAGTGCTAATGTACCCATCACAGTGATGGAGGAGAACTCCCAGGCTGATCTTATGCACAGTTCATCAGAGGCCACATCTGTTCTCCTTTGACTTTGCTGTGGTCTGCTCAGCTGTCTCAAGACTTTATAGCCCTTTTATCCTTTCCCAATATAAATAGCAAGGGGAGGTCTTTTGACTTCACATTGGGAACTGTCAAAACCCAACAGGTGTAGACCTTTGATGACCTCTGGGGGGCCTTCGGCTCTCAAGGAGGGGACTGTCTGGTCCTCACCAAAGGGATTGCCCACAACCTGACACCACAAGATGACAGCTGGTTTTCCAGGTGACACACAGCCATGAGGAAACCTCACATAAGACAGCAGAGAGTAAGTCACACCAAGCCAACCTTCTTCATCAACTACTCACCAAGGGGGAAAACCCAATAAACAAACTAAACTGCTAAACATACTGGGCTTCTTATAAAGGCAAATAGATAAAAGTGAGGGATTTCAGGACTTACTTGTACCCTCAGGAAACTCAATTGCTTAGATGTAAAGTTAATGTTTTCTTTTTAAAAATAAAAATGCAAATCAAAGTTGTTTAAAAACAAGAGTTCTTGCAGGAATACTTGAGATGGAAAGGCCACCTGGGTGTATTAGTTCTGAGCTCTTGGTCCCCAAATTAGGCGTGCTAGATCATTCGAATGGAAGAGAGGTTGCTCAGGGAATCTAATTTGAGGTATCTCTTGACATGTAGGAGGGGCCACAGGCTTATACTAAAAAGCTGTCTGTTGTGCTACTTGAAATGCAAATTTAACTGAATGCTTTATATTTTGCTGAAAATACACGCACTTCCAATTCCAACAACCTATTTGGCTTCCTGATTGCTGATTGTCCTTCTTGAAGCCAACAGCATTGCTTAGCTGCCAAGTGAAACTTTATTCCAAGCTTTTGAGAAAAAACAAGAACCCTTAGCTACAGGATTCCAACTATGTAACTGGGGTTGCCCCTCTCTGTCAGACTTCTTACTCCTACTGCTTCTTCTAATTTTAATATGGACATAAAGAACTCATCTTTTGTTTTAGGCTAATTGATAACAAGAACCATTTTGTCCTGAGTCCTGTGAGACGGATAGTATATCATATTTAGTCTAATTTGATCACTATCTATCCCGGTATGAGATAGGCATGATTTGGAAGGCAAGAGGCTAATGAGGAAGTCTGTCAAGAATGCTTTGTTATAACTAATAGAAGAAAAACTAGGGAAGCATCTGGAACACATGGGCACTGGAAAAAATTTCCTGAACAAAACACCAATGGCTTATGCTCTAAGATCAAGAATCGACAAATGGGATCTCATAAAACTACAAAGCTTCTATAAGGCAAAGGACACTGTGGTCAGGACAAAACGGCAACCAACAGATTGGGAAAAGATCTTTACCAATCCTACAACAGATAGAGGCCTTATATCCAAAATATACAAAGAACTCAAAAAGTTAGACCAGGGGAGACAAATAACCCTATTAAAAAATGGGGTTCAGAGCTAAACAAAGAATTCACAGCTGAGGAATGCCGAATGGCTGAGAAACACCTAAAGAAATGTTCAACATCTTTAGTCATCAGGGAAATGCAAATCAAAACAACCCTGAGATTTCACCTCACACCAGTGAGAATGGCTAAGATCAAAAACTCAGGTGGCAGCAAATGCTGGCAAGGATGCGGAGAAAGAGGAACACTCCTCCATTGTTGGTGGGGTTGCAGACTGGTACAACCATTCTGGAAATCAGTCTGGAGGTTTCTCAGAAAATTGGACATTGAACTGCCTGAGGATCCAGCTATACCTCTCTTGGGCATATACCCAAAAGATGCCCCAACATATAAAAAAGACACGTGCTCCACTATGTTCATCGCAGCCTTATTTATAATAGCCAGAAGCTGGAAAGAACCCAGATGCCCTTCAACAGAGGAATGGATACAGAAAATGTGGTACATCTACACAATGGAATATTACTCAGCTATCAAAAAACAACGACTTTATGAAATTCAGAGGCAAATGGTTGGACCTGGAAAATATCATCCTGAGTGAGCTAACCCAATCACAGAAAGACATACATGGTATGCACTCACTGATAAGTGGCTATTAGCCCAAATGCTTGAATTACCCTAGTTGCCTAGAACAAATGAAACTCAAGACGGATGATCAAAATGTGAAGGCTTCACTCCTTCTTTAAAAGGGGAACAAGAATACCCTTGGCAGGGAAGAGAGAGGCAAAGATTAAAACAGAGACTGAAGGAACACCCATTCAGAGCCTGCCCCACATGTGGCCCATACATATAGAGCCACCCAATTAGACAAGATGGATGAAGCAAAGAAGTGCAGACCGACAGGAGCCGGATGTAGATCGATCCTGAGAGACACAGCCAGAATACAGCAAATACAGAGGCGAATGCCAGCAGCAAACCACTGAACTGAGAACGGGACCCCCGTTGAAGGAATCAGAGAATGAACTGGAAGAGCTTGAAGGGGCTTGAGACCCCATATGTACAACAATGCCAAGCAACCAGAGCTTCCAGGGACTAAGCCACTACCTAAAGACTATACATGGACTGACCCTGGACTCTGACCTCGTAGGTAGCAATGAATATCCTAGTAAGAGCACCAGTGGAAGGGGAAGCCCTGGGTCCTGCTAAGACTGAACCCCCAGTGAACTAGACTGTCGGGGGGAGGGCGGCAATGGGGGAGGGGGGGAGGGAACACCCATAAGGAAGGGGGGGGAAGGATGTTTGCCCGAAACCGGGAAAGGGAATAACACTCGAAATGTACATAAGAAATACTCAAGTTAATAAAAAAAAAAAAAAAGATAGTTTAATGGTAGAACACTTACCTAGCATATACTGAAGGAAAGGAGGGGAGAGGAAGATGACAGAGAGAGAGACACAGAAACAGAGACATGGAGAGAGAGAGAGAGAGAGAGAGAGAGAGAGAGAGAGAGAGAGAGAGAGAGAGAGAGAGGAGGGAGAATTGAAACACTTGTACATGGTTTCTATGAATCCAATATTGTGGTCATGAGTAACAAGATGATGATTCAAATTAAAGCTAAATTACCACAAAAAAAAAAAAAAGAATGCTTTGTTATTCTACCTTGGATGGGCTATCATTACACAAAAGGTACAAAGAGAAAACAGTGTGGCTTGTCAGTCAGCACAAAGCCATAAATACTTATTGCTCATTTGACAGCATCTTCTGTACTGGGTGCTGAAGATAAAGCAGTGGATAAATCATTGCCCCAGTGGTGGTCCTCTGAGAGGAAGTACATAAGGAAGAAAAGTTAAATTTAGTTGATAACATCCAAAAAAGGTTCAAAGATGAGGTAAAACAAACAAACAAACAAACAAACAAACAGAAGAAAGTTTGTCTAGGATCACAAGTGTCAGAGCTGGGTAAGAGATAATCTATTATCATAGGATCATCTAGAATTTCTAGTTACCTTGTAGGAACAAAAACCTTGCTGTTGTACTTGCACGTAGCCAACATTTATTGGTACATTTTCAAAAATCAATGAAGCATACAGAGCAGGGAATCAGATATCTTTTCTCTGGTCTAAGAATGGGCATTTAGGAAGGTACAGTTTCATCCGGGATGTTTATAGCCTGAGAGTGCTCCTATCAAGACAAGCTCCAACTGCCTCCTCAATTCAGATGTAAACAATAAATACATCCATGGAGGGTCTGGTTTGCAGTTGGTGCCTCTGGAGTAACACAACTCACTTCCACATTTTCTCCCCATGTCTGGTTTCTGTCTTTCTTTCATTGCCTTTATATGCCAGCCATGTTTCCAGGACTAAGCCAGGCAGAGCGAGCCAATGATAGATTGAAATGCAGAAGCAATAGCCAAGTGAACTCTTTCCTCGTCAAGTTGTTTTGCTCAGTGTTTTGCCCTAGAAACCAAAAGCAAACTAGAACATGCACAAATTAAGTACATTTATAAAATTTAAGGCAATATACCACGTATACTTAAATGTACCCTTTCTCCTACTTTTAATCGTTTGGATTTTCTTCCTGATATGAGTCTAAAAGGGGCTGTTTGATCATTGAAAGAACCCCATGAGGCACAAGTTTTTACTTCCCCTTTGATACATAAAGAAAACAATTGAGACCCAACAAAATTGAGTTACTTCCCCAAGGGAAGAAAACTATGAAAGAAAGAAAGAGAGAGAGAGAGAGAGAGAGAGAGAGAGAGAGAGAGAGAGAGAGAGAGAGAAAGAGAGAAAGAAAGAAGGAAAGAAAGAAAAGAGAATTTTTTAAAGAATGTTTTGGGCATTGGTTTTCAGTTCTGATGGAAGCAGGGGAGTATGCCAGGACCTGGAAGCACCTACGCTGAACAGAGGACTTGAGGGGAGTTGTTATAGGGCACTCTGATCACTGCTGTTTGGAGTTTCAGGTCTTCAGACAACTTCTTCTCGCTCACTATGACATATGTTTGGGGAGTTTCTTATCTCTCGTATTTTAATTTTGTGTTGGAATATCACTGTACTGATTTTTTTTTTGGGTCATTGTTAATGTATACCACATAAACAATTCACAGGGAGGATGAAGTGTTAGCATCAGAGCTCCTAACATCAGAAGGCTCGTTTGGACTGATGTTTCTGGACAACAATGGCGATCATGCATGGTCGTGGCTGTTCTTCATAGCTGACAGGAAACAAGACGAAAGTGGATTCCAGGAAGAAACCAGGGCAACCTGACTTAGTAACAGAGGCCAGCAAAGCAGGGCTGCTATTCCTATTCCAACCCTTTCCCCCATGAACATGTCTTTACATTAAAAACCAAAAAAACCAAAAAACCAAAAAACACAGGGCCCTCATTCAGTACCTTCCTTATTGAAACAAGACTGCTCTATTTCTCTTTAAGTCAATGATGAAAATACTGGCCCTCCTTTTCCATAGTTTTGCTTGTCTTCTATGTAAGTCACAACTACACCCAAGGAGCAGGAGCAACATCGAATAAGCTCACTCCCAAGAATAGGGGAAAGCCTGTCTGCTTTATGTAAAAACAGCTAATGGCATTTTATAGTTTCTTCTGAAGTTAGTTTTCTTTTCTGGCAAATAAGTTGCTTTACAAAAACACCCCAAAAAATACAAAACAAAAAACAAAACAAAACAAAACAAACAAACAAACAAAAAAAACAAAAAACAAAACAAAACCCAAAACCAAGAAATGGTGTCCACTTGGAGCTAGATCAGCCGCTTTCAGTGTCTTCATGACCCCTTCCGGTTTTTTGCTTCTGAAAGCTCTTTAAGTCTGTAACGCAACCACATTGTTTAAAGTGTGCATTTGCACAGTTGTTTTCTCTTAAGAGCACTAAGTAGTGTGACAAACTAAACGTGACTGATATGGCGAAGCAAGCCTTACTCTGTGGAGAGGATATCTATGTTGTTTCCAACAAGGACTAAGATGTAACGACTACCAGAGACCGTGTCATTTAGTTCAAGGTTTGGGCGGAAACTGGGGCATGTGGAGGGGAGCAGCAGTGAGTAGAGGTCAGTAAGATCTTGAGACTTGGGGAAACAGAACAGTGTTGGGGGTTAGAGGTGGAAAGGAAGGATCCAAGGGATGAAAAGGGAAATAAGGCTGTTGTTTTCTTATTGTAAGCAGCAAACCCTTCACAGGAAAACCAAGCTAAACAAAACTCCTAGCTCCTGGGATGTGTGTTTCTTTTGCTATAAAAATAGATCTACCTAAAAAATAAAGCAAAACAAACATAAATCCCCCCAAATTGTTTTGAAGGTGTATGAAAACGTGTTCAATTTATAGCAATTAATTAATATTGATAGTTAATGTCTACATAAAATAGGAGCATTGTTGATAGGTTTATATGTTTACATATGCATATATATGTATATGTATGTCATATATATGTGTGTAAGTATGTGTATATGAGTATTAGACTGGTTGAATATATGGGCTATTTAATAAGGCAGAATTACGATAAAATGTTAAGTATTTTTAATGTGTCCACCTAGTGTAAACCTCTTAAATCACCCACCATGCTCCCATCCCCCACCCTCTTCTGATTCTCATCCACGTGGCTCAGAATCTGCTGTGACCCGGAGTCACCCTAAATCAAGGCCATCTTTCAGCTTGTTTCTTCCTTATCTTTAAACTCCACTTTCTCCTCTCCCTTGCCTTCTAGTCTAGTCTTTCCCTTCACATCATTTACTCTTCCCCAGAGGCAACATGGTCTGCCATCTTTGAAAGTATTTCAAAAGGCTAATGCTAAGCTGCTGAACAATTCTTCAATGCTGGCATTAGCAAACCTGATGGTTTTGTAAGAGAAAATGCATGCCTGTTTTCCCTCCAAACCAGCACTATATTCTGGGAACCCCATATGGAGTGGATAGCAAGTCCTAGGATTCAGGTGCAGATGCAAATTAGTTCTTCCCACTCAGAGAGGACATCTAGGTTGGAAGCTTCAAGCCAGAATTCAAAGTGTACATGCCACTATTATAAAAGAAACTGTGGGGCTGGGACCCTGGAGGGGTTGTGTCTTAGAAGGAATCATCCCATATTTCATAAGGATGGTAACAAGGTAGGCAGGATATTGACCATGGATGTGAGTTACTGTCTGGACTGTGGCATTAGCTGTAGGGGGTCATAGGAGCTTTGGTATCCAGTTGTGTAATGAAAGGAAGGAGGGAGGGAAGGAGGGAGGGAAGGAGGGAGGGAAGGAGGAAGGAAGGAAGGAGGAAGGAAGGAGAAAGGAAGGAAAGAAGGGATATTGAAAAGTAGGTAAAGAAAAGTCATCAAACACTTCGCCTTTAGACAAAAGTATCAGGCTTTCCATGGTTGGCCATTGGCTGGAAACTGGGAACCTAGATATGAATGCCTGGGTATTGTATGCCATTTGGGCCTCTGTACAGTAGAGGGACCCTGGGTGGCCAGCTCCCATCAAAAACCATATGTACTGACTCTCCTGTCTGTGTCCCCAGTATAGTAACATTTCACATGTGTCATCAGAATTTGTAGCTGGAGGTATCAAATAGGTCCAGATCACATGGCAAAGAGAAGACCGTGGGAAACTTGGGCCAGATTCTACTACACTTAACTCTACAACTCCTCCCTTTGCTGATGCTTTGTACCTTTTGCATTTACAGGTGAAAACCACACACATGACAATATGCTGACTCCTGAGAGTGCTAACAGATCTCCAAACTTTCTATGGTCAGAGACAGCCATGACACATTAGCTAATTGCCATTTTTAAAATAACTAACTCTGGATTTTACAATCACACCTCAACTTTATAAACTCACCAAGAGACATTTTAATGTGTCTTGTCTGGACTCATCTATTCTGAGTTTGCTTGAAAACTGAGATGAAAAGACATACCGTAGAAATATTTGGAACACAAGACCAGTGGGTGCTGTTAGAATTTTCTGGTTTGCGTTGCCAGTTAAACAGTTGACAACCAAAATATGAAGAGTGCAATGCCAACTGACCAGCAAGCTGAAGGTGTCAGAAACTTGAATGTGATGTTTGGCTTCACTAATTCTAATTTTCCGTCACATCTAGTGAAGCCTCAAGAGACGCCATTTTAATACCATGTTTGCCTACAAAGAATGAGCCTACCCACTAGAGACCTGCACTGTTCCCAGCCCAACCCTCTAATCCTCAGCCCAGTCACACTGCAAAGCTACTACTGATATCCCTGTAGCCAGCTTCAGGAAGCGGGTGGAGGCTGACATCCTTTTCTTTGAACAGTAATTACTCAGGTAGAGTAACTGAAGTGAAAACACATGACCATCAACCACACGACCATGAGAAACCTCCTTGCTTTGCCCATCAGTATGCCTCTCTGTGCAATATATTAATTTAAAGATCTACTCTTCTCTACATTATTCGGCGTTTGTCAGAAGTCTGCAGATAATATTGTGAAAACACTTTGCAAATTTGCACGGTCAACACGGAACACTCCCAAAGCGCTGCTCTGATTACATTTTTTTAGGTGCCATATAGATTGCTTGGGTTTACCAAAGAAAGAAAGTGACAGGATCCTGAGATCCACTGACCCAGGAGATTCTCTGCTATGGCATTCTTTTTGAAAAGATACAGACCGAGACCTGGTGTTCATTTATAGTCCATAATGTCTAAATAATGAAGTTACCTTACAGCTCTAGGTAGTCTACAGACAATGGAATCATCGCTGTGGAATTTAATTGCAATAACAGATACTATCACGCTTTCTGTACAACAAAGCAGCACAATTATGTGGAATTGATTTATTGCTTTGTTGTGAAAACTTGGTTTTTATTGATTTTTTTCCCTCATCAGCACTCTTCTTCGCTAATTGATTGATTTGATTGTTAGAGCTGTGACTCCTTCTCTGAAGATGGAATGGAATAATTATTGCAGCCTGCTGTTTAATCATTCTGCCACACAATTACCACCACTATTGTGCCCTACGCCAGTGCATTATCAGCTCCAGTAATTGTGGTGGAATTTAATAATTTAATAAGACACCTGGAGATGATCGCTGGGTCGTTTTTCAGGGATAGTTTTTGTGGAACCTGCAGGCTTCTGAACAGATTAGAAGCTCAGGACCTTTTAAGGCGAACTTCAGCAGTCTACCTTCAAATCAACTGGGAGTTTCTAGAGTGGTCCAGGAAGTCATTTGTTCAGCATCCTGAACCTGGAAGGTGATTAGGAGGAAGGATGAACTCGGTTCTTTGCTAAGTGCTAAGTATCTTGGTGCTTCTTTGATAAGCTTGTACAGATATTTCATTCCTTGAAGTTCCTTTCTGTCTGAAATTAACATCAGCAGAGCTAGTTATCTCCAGCACCAGGGGATGCAGCATCCTTCTAATGCCCTCATCTTGATACAGAGATGGGTGAGTTTTCTAGTCATCCATCATTCTTGCACCAAAGTTGACCTTCACACTTCCTTTGGAAAGAGGAATGGGGCATGAGGCCTGGAACACACCAGGTCAGCTCAGAATCAGTCTATGCTTAGTGTTTGGCTTTCAAAGTAATGAAGACAGCTGTGCTTGGTTGTACAGATGTTTGAGGTTTTCACTAAAAGGCATTTCTTTACCGTTGAGTTGCATTAATAGTCTAATGTATCGCTACTGCCTAGATTAGAAGTTGATTCTAACTTTCCTCTTTGTTCTCTACTTTAATTGAAACTATGATATTCACCAAATCAATTGAAATGGTTTTTAAGAAGTATTTCTAATAACCCCCCCAGCATTGATTTCATCATGTATTCCAATCACCCCACAGAGCAGTACTGTCAAATTTGAAGTCTGATTTAGAAAGGTGACTTTCTTGCAAACAGCAAAGAATAAACTTCCCAGACTTGCTTTGGTATTGAGAACTGTAAGGTCTGTTTCACTTTGATTTTCTTTTTGGTTTCACATTGAACTATAGGAAAAAATGAAATATAAGATTTTTACATAAACTCCTTTAAAGTAACATAGAAGATGTTGTCTTTGCAGAGTTTCTTTTAAGGCTATAGTCTCTTGTTGATTTTTGGTATGCTTAAAAATCATTTTGCAATCAAAATTCATCACTATTGAGAAATGAATGTTGATGGGAGCACAAATTGATAAATGTGTAAGAAAATGCCAGAAACCTGGAAACAATTTGTAAACAGGACTATAAACCTTTCTACTCCCTCCCTTTCTCCTTCCATTCCTTTTTCCCTTTCTCCATTTCTCTCTATCCCTTCCTTCCTCCCTTCTCTCTCCCCTTCTTCCTGAAAGAAACAGAAACCTATCATCTCCCAGTTTCTCTTCATCAATAATGTGGGGCACAGGTAGATATCACTGTGAATTCACTATGTGAAGAAGAGAGAGAGGACAAACCTGTCTGCGCACCTGACCATGTCAGGTAGAGGCTCAGTAATTGTTCCTTCTCTGTAGTGAAATCTCCTTTCTGGAGATTTTCACCAATCTTTAGAAAATATCACTGACCCTATTCTAGGAGAATACAACATGTTCTTGTCCTGTTGAGTGAAGTACGACTCTCAAGTTCATTCTCCTTTACTGTATGCTTTTAGTGAGGTTTTCTACGTCTGTGGCTATAGACTGCAAACAGTGTTTTCTAGAGATATTATATATTCTTATTGGGCATTTATTTTGTGTATTACTGGCAATTACATACACCACTCCAAAATTCTAAAGGATTTTATTCTCTCAGTACCTTGATTTCAGTCCAGTAAAATCCATTGACCTCTTCTGGCCTCTAAGACTAGAAGAAAATAAAATTGTGTTGTCTTTAGCCACCAAGAGAAAGAACTTTATTACACCAGTGTCAGGAGAGGAATGTAACTGTTTCAGTAATAGGAAATAAGTATTTTTTATTGATTATTTTTATTTACATTTCAAATGTTATTCCTTTTCCCAGTTTTTTGCTCCAGAACCCCCTTCCCAATCCCCCATCCCCTTTCTTCTATGAGGGTGTTCCCCCACCCAACCTCTCACTCCTTCCCATCTCCCTGCCCTAAAATCCCCTACACTCGGGTGGGGGGCATCCAGCTTTGGCAGGACCAAGGGCTTCTCTGCCCATTAGTGCCCAACAAGACCATCCTCTGCTACATGGCAGCTGGATCCATGGATCTGTCTATGTGTACTCTTTGGATGGTGGTTTAGTCCCTGGGAGCTCTGGTTGGTTGGTATTGTTGTTCTTTTGGGCTTTCAAACCCCTTCAGCTCTTTCAATCCTTTCTCTAACTCATTCAGTGTGGACCCCATTCTCAGTTCAGTGGTTGGCTGAGAGTATCCCCCTCTGTATTTGTCATGCTCTGGTAGAGCCTCTCAGGAGACAGCTATAACAGGCTCCTGTCATCATACACTTCTTGGCATCAGCAATGTTGTCTAGTTTTGGTGACTGTATGTATATGGGCTGGATCCCCAGGTGGGGCAGGCTCTGAATGGCCATTTCTTCAGTCTCTGCTTCAAACTTTGCCTCCATATCCCCTCCTGTGAATATTTTTGTTCCCCCTTTTAAGAAGGACTGAAGTATCTGCACTTTGGTCGTCCTCCTTCTTGAACTTCATGTGGTATGTGGATTGTATCTTGGGTAATTCGAGCTTTTGGGATAATATCCACTTATCAGTGAGTGCATACCATGTGTGTTTCTTTGTGATTGGGTTAACTCACGAAGGATGATATTTTCTAGTTCAATTCATTTGCCTGTGAATTTCATGAAGTCATTTTTTTGATAGCTGAGTAGTACTCCATTGTGTAGATGTACCACATTTTCTGTATCCATTCATCTTTTGAAGGGCATCTGGCTTCTTTCCAGCTTCTGGCTATTATAAATAAGGCTGCGATGAACATAGTGGAGCACGTGTCTTTTTTATATGTTGGGGCATCTTTTGGGTATATGCCCAAGAGAGGTATAGCTGGATCCTCAGGCAGTTCAATGTCCAACTTTCTGAGGAACCTCCAGACTGATTTCCAGAATGGTTGTACCAGTCTGCAACCCCACCAACAATGGAGGAGTGTTCCTCTTTCTCCCCATCCTCGCATGTGTCCTTTTTGTATTTTAGAGCATCATTTGGGCATATGCCCAGGAGAGTTATAGCTGTGTCTTCAGGTAGTGCAATGTCCAATTTTCTGAAGAGCCTCTAGACTGATTTCTAGAGTGGTTGTACCAGTTTGCAATCCCACCAACAATGGAGGAGTGTTCCTCTTTCTCCACATTTGATTTGCATTCTTCTACATGCTGATCACCAGTTGAACCAGCACCATTTGTTGAAAATGCTATCTTTTTTCCACTGGATGGTTTTAGTTCTCTTGTCAAAGATCAAGTGACCATAGGTGTGGGGGTTCATTTCTGGGTCTTCAATTCTATTCCACTGATCTATCTGCCTGTCGCTGTACCAATACCATACAGTTTTTATCACTATTGCTCTGTAATACTGCTTGAGGTGAGAGATGATGATTCCTCCAGAATTTCTTTTATTGTTGAGTATAATTTTCACTCTCCTGAGTTTTTTTGTTATTCTAAATGAATTTTCAAGTTGTTCTTTCTAACTTTATGAAGAATTGAGTTGAAATTTTGATGTGGATTGCGTTGAATCTATAGATGGCTTTTGGCAAGATGGCCATTTTATAATGTTAATCCTGTCAATCCATGAGTATGGGAGATCTTTCCATCTTCTGAGATCTTCAATTTCTTTCTTCAGAGACTTGAAGTTCTTTTCATACAGATCTTTCACTTGCTTGGATAGAGTCACACTGAGGTATTTTATATTATTTATGACTATTTTGAAGGATGTCATTTCCATAATTTCTTTCTCAGCCTCTTTATCCTTTAAGTAGAGGAAGGCAACTGATTTTTTTGAGTTAATTTTATATCCAGATACTTTGCTGAAGATGTTTATCAGGCTTAGCAGATCTCTGGTGGAACTTTTGGGGTAACTTAAATATACTGTCATATCATCTGCAAATAGAGATACTTTGACTTCTTTTTTTCCAATTTGTATCCTTTCAACTTCCTTTTGTTGTCTGATTGCTCTAGCTAGGACTTAGAGTATTATATTGAGAAAGTAGGGAGAGAGTGGACAGCCTTGTGTAGTCCCTGATTTTAATGGGATTGCTTCAAGTTTCTCTCCATTTAGTTTGATGTTGGCTACTGGTTTGCTATATATTGCTTTTACTATGTTTAGGTATGGGCCTTGAATTCCTAATCTTGCCAAGACTTTTAACATGAAAGGGTGTTGAATGGATTTCTGTATATTGAACCATCCCTGCATTCCTGGGATGAAGCCTACAGAAATCCATCAATGTAATCCACTATATAAACAAACTCAAAGAAAAAAAAACACATGATCATCTCATTGTATACTGAGAAAGCATTTGACAAAATTCAACACCTTCAGGTCTACCTAACTTAGTAAGTCAGGGTACATTTGGAGGAAGCTACATTTATTGTACGGTCTTAATGAATAGCATTGGGGTGGATTTAAATAGAAAACTTTAAACCCAGTTTTTAAGGAATCTCTGTTAAAGTCTTCAAGGAGGATGTTATTGAGTGATCATATTGACTGGTCAAACACAACGGTTTTCTTTTGCCTTTACATCCATAACTTGAGAACGTAATAATCCTGCATCTCTTGGCTAATGTATGTTCCTGTAATTAACAAGTTGAATTATGTTCTCCACAAAATGTTAGTCCATGCATGTGATTTTACTTGGAAGTAGAGTCTTCACATTTATTACTAGTTAAGATGGGTTAACAAAAGTGATTCCTATTCCAAAATGATTGATGGCCTTTTTAAGGGGAGAAGAAAGTCACGTGATAACAAATAGACTGTAAAAATACAAATGTAGATAAATGCCAAGGACTGATGGCTGCATATATATGTATACACATATAAATGCAGAGTAAAAAAAGGGGAGTCTAAAAAAAAAGAAAGGGGAGTCAGGGAAGGAGCTTGGCCTTGTTACACTTTTTGGACTTCTAGCTTTCAGAACCATGAGAGCATAAAATCTCTTCCTTTTAAGTGACTCATCACTCACTTTGTTACAATATTCCTGGGAAATCAATATACTATCATTTTCAGAAAAAAAATGGAGATCAATGGGACCAAATCTAGCAGCCTTCAGAACAGATGCAGAAAAAAACATTTTTGTTCCATAAGCCATAAAACCTGAAAAATATCATTTGCAGGGTGACTTCTATATTAGTCATTGTTCTATTGTTCAGAAGGGACACGATGACCAATGCAATTCTTATAAAAGAAAGAATTTAATTGGAGGCTTGCTTATAGTTTTAGAGACTATTATCGTCATGGCAGAGGCATGGTATGGTGGTACTCCTGGCACTGGAGGAGTAGCACAGGGCTATATCATGATTCATAGGGAGAGAGAGAGAGAGAGAGAGAGAGAGAGAGAGAGAGAGAGAGAGAGAGAGAGAGGATAGATAGATAGAGACAATCCCAAAGCCTATCTCCAGTCACATACTTGCTCCAACAAGGCCACACTTCCTGATCCTTCTAATTCTATCAGATGGTTCTGCTCCTTGATGAGGAACATGCATATATGAGTATATAGAGGCAATTCTTATTTAAACTACCCCAACCATGGCTGCCATTTTACTAATTTACATGTTACAGTGTCTTAGCTGCTTATTTTTTTTTGATGAACCTGTGTTGTTCCTGACTTATCCATGACTCTCCTATGTACAATGCAAGTGCCCCATGTCAAATTAGCTATAGCAAGGAGGCTCTCATGTTTTTCATAGCATCATTTACATTTTTCATTTCCATAGAAACATCTCCACTGACTGAGAACCACCTCTGTCCTCTTAAGGCAGAGATATTTATTTTTCACACCATGGAATATTTGTGACACAAGATAGACAGAAATCAACTCTTTCCCTGCAACCCCCCCCAACTTGTAAGACTACTCTTTCAAGGAATTTATGTCAGCCTACCCTTAGGTTATTTATTTATATTTTCTTTCATGACTACTTTTCCAGTAATGAGTTTAAATATAAGCAACATAAACCCATCTGGAAATAAAATTATGCACTAGCTTCATGACAAAAGATAATTACATTATAATCAAACTGTCAGTTTGGAAGATAGCAGGAGATGAAGCGTGCTATAAACTGGCATGGAAAGTATATGCAGTGTTCCTTTGAATTCCTTGCACAGTGGCTGGGGGTACAAAGGTTCCTAGTACAGGACATCAGAATTTTCACTGAGAAATTCCTAGGCGTTGGCGAGCATGCGGTTTCTGAGAGCAGTGGTGCTTGCACCTGGCACCTAGGGCCTAAAGACTTTGAACTTAGATTGGCTGCAATAAAAACTGCTTCCAGCACAGACTGTGCACCTTAATATTTTCATTTTTTATAAAGCTTGTCTTTACCCTTAGGCTATTGTTTTACATTTTAGTTTAGTAGGCACATGGCACTGGGATTTTCTGACAAAAATATGAATGGTTGGATAACATGGCAAAGGAAACTGACATTTTAGGGAGGAGAAGGGTTGTCATTGATGTTATTTTCTACCACTTCAAGCTCAGTTTTCCCTTGCAAGAATAAGATGGTTCACTGATTTTTTGTGTGATAATTTTCCCCCTTTCATGACTCTGGATAAAAAGAACTCTTTCTATGTCCAATGGTGAACTTGGTTAACCATCAATAAGAGGAGAATGGCAACAGAGACAAACACAGAATGGAGACCACCCTGTCAGAAGAGATGAAATGAATGTTGTCTTCTGTCAAAGATTTTGTGACAATGGAGAATCCACAACCTCCCAGCAATCTGATGGTTTTGTAATCCCAGGAGAGTAGGTGTTTCTTGTTTACTTTCCTTGAGTCGCTTCCTTACTGTGCAAAAGGATCAGCTTGTGCCCTGTGAGGATGTCATAGCTATAACCCTTCACTCCTGGGACTCTAATCTCTATTACACACACACACACACACACACACACACACACACACACACACACACACACACACACACACACACACGCACGCACACACGAACAAGTCATAACATTCCACTGCATTCTGTTGCCTCTTGGAATTCTGGAATTGGATCTTTTCTCAGTTTTGAATAGGATTCCCTACCCTCAGTCCTCATTCCTATTTCTTGGTGAATCCCAAACAAAGTAGGAGGCTCCCTGCTATTCAAAAGGTAGTCCTCAGCACAGCTGCAAACCATTATTATCTGAAACCTATTAGAAATGCAAGCGACAGACACAGAGATGTCTAGCTATTGTCAGAATGTGTATTTTTAACAACATCACCAGGCAATGAGTGTGCACACTAGGGTCTGAGCTGCAGTGGTGTAGTGAATATATATACCAGATATAGTAAGACTTGCTGAACACTTTCATTAAGCCAAGGTACAATGGGACAGATCTCTGTACACTGACTTGTGGCCTAAGTTTCTACTGCACCTAGAACACTACCCAGAAACCCAGGTTCTTTGATGGCGTCTGACCTGCATAGTTCATCCCATTGTCCATGGTACTGTATTTGACGGTCCCTCATAATAGCCAGGTGACTAGAGACAGTAGCTGCCACTTAGTGGTCTTCTGATAGCATCTGCCATTTGTTGCTCTCCTACGTGACTGTCTCAAAATTGGTGTGCCTTTTATTTTGATAGCTGGTGTTCAATCTCAGCTTGTCCTCATGACATCACGGCATTTTGGAAGGGTACTACTTCTGGTTATCCTGTGTTAATGGTCAAGCCAATATCTTCTATATAAAACCATGCCGTCCTTGCTTCATTTTTCCTAGAGCCAGAGCAGTTAATATGTCAATAAGCCTCACATTTATTTCTACTTGAGTTTGGGTTGCTAATCTCCTGTAAGTCTATTGTCTTCAAGTGAAGGGTGGGAATATCTGGCCTCCGTAGCAGATTGATAAATATGTGTTCCATTATGTCTTGGGAAAGTGAGTTTGAAATAACCTTTGGTGTAAACTGTTTTACCAAGTGACCCTTCTATATGCATTATAATCGGTAGATAAATGCTATTAGGACTAATGGTGAAATGATAAAATAATGTAAATGAAAATAAAATGAGAATGATCATTAGGGTCAAACTGTCCTGTGGCTTCTTCTTAACATCTTTTTGGCTAAAACAAGGTTGTGGGATTGAAGATATGGCTTATTGGATAAGAACACAAACTGTGAAAGCAAAGAGTCTCAAGTTCAAACCTTCAGGAGCATATGAAAATCTCAGGAATGGTTGTTTATGTCTATAACATCAGCATTGAGAGGTAGATACAGGCAAATCTCAGGTGCTGGCTAGTCAGCAACCAGGAATGGTGAACTTCAAGTTCAGTGAAACAAAAATTAATGTAGGGAGTGATAAAGAAAGACCTCTTCCTGCCCTGCTGAGACTCCCCTCTGGCCTCCACACGCATACGCGCAGGTGCATGCAGTTATCTCTCTCTCTCTCTCTCTCTCTCTCTCTCTCTCTCTCTCTCTCTCTCACACACACACACACACACACACAGGGGGGGGTGGAGGGAGAGAGTTTAAGAAACAAAGAACCTAGGGGTTGGGGATTTAGCTCAGTGGTAGAGCGCTTGCCTAGGAAGCGCAAGGCCCTGGGTTCGGTCCCCAGCTCTGAAAAAAGAAAAAAAAAGAAAGAAAAAAGGAATAAAGAACCTATTAATATGTTTTAAAAGTCCTATCCTGGGTGACATTCTACATTTCCTTAGCTGTAATGTCTTAGAGTGAGATGAGGTGAGGTGGAAAGAACCACACAGCCTCACTGTCTTCCAGAGAAACTGGTGAGGATACTTACTATGTTAGCACAGGATGACAAATACCATGGCTGACCCCAAGGTTTCTATTGCTTGTGGTTCTCGTGGATAACTCCTCATATTTTATTAACCTATCATGGCTTCACTGGTGAGGAGAACTAAAAAGAGAAAGAAAGAATATGCTGGGTGAACAAGGTAAGTTTTTAAAGCAGCCATTTAAACTGAAAGAAGAAAACGCCAAAAGTTCCAGTGACTGAACACAAACACACTTGCACACACACACACACACACACACACACACACACACACACACACATTCTCAAACACCTACACACATATAGACACACTCTTAAACATACACTCAGACAAAAACACACTCACAAATAAACACACATGTACACACAAATACACATACACAAAAACAAACACATGCACACAGACATACCCATACACATAGACACATGCATATATATATACACACAAAATATACATGTATGCACACATACATGCAAACATATATACATGCAGACATACATATACACACAGACATGCATATACACATACACACAGGAATGCCAATATACAAATACATAACACACAATACAGTCATTGAGAAACACACAGAAACAAACACATAAACACAAACATACTCACAAAATATATATGTATACAAAATATACACATACATATTAAAATATGTACATATAAGTACATATACACACATAAAGACAAATACATATGTATTTGTGTATATGTGTTATTACATGTATAAGTTTATGTGTGTATGTTTGTATATACTTCTTTGTGTTCATACGTATATATTTATGTGTGTTTACATAAGTACATGTGTATATACAGTATATATTTATTTGTGTGTCATGTGAATCTTTAGTGTATATATGTATATTTGTGTGCATACATGTGTAAAATTATGTGTTCATTCTTGTGTATATTTACATGTGTATGTGTTTACATGTGTATACATGTGTACATTTATGCATATGACTACAGGTATATATTTATGTATGTGTGCATGCATTTTTATAAACACAGATACACATATTCAGAGAAATACATGTATATTTACACATATGCACTAATCTACACATGTACACATATCCACATCCACACATATACAGGCACGTACATATATATACTCACATGTACCAACATACACACTATTATACATATACACAAATATCAATTCACACATTACACACTCACACATATATTATACACTAACATGTACACAAATACACACATACATGATATGCATCCACACAAACATATGCATAAACAGAGATATACAAACATATATACACACATATATACACAGAAAAACATGCACACAGATAAAAATATACATGCATATACATGCATATACAATTGCACACATGTATACACATACGAACATACATATACACACATATGCATACGCATATATATGCAATGATACAAACATACTCATATGCACATACCCACACTTGCACAATCACACACATAAACAGATAGTCACATACATATATAGATGCATGCGTATATACATACATATACACACAGGCACACATAGAGATATACTGACCATAAATACACACAAACACACACACACACACACACACACACACACATACACGAATTACAAATTTATAGGTGGGAATTTAGAAATGATGGGGAGGTGAGAGAGGATGCACTGATTAGCCAGCTCAGGTCTCCATGAATGGAGTACCATGGGGTTGCCAGCCAAGGACTTCTGGCAGAAACTAGGGTGAGACACAGGCAAGGGATGAACCAATCAGTTCAGCTGGCTGAACCACAAGGTGGAGGGAGGCTCCTCTTAGTCTCTGTCTTGCTTTCCATAAAGCAAGGTAAGGGTAAGAAATAGCAATGAAACAGGAATAGATCTCTCTTCTAGAGTCCTGGCTTCCAGAAAGGTCATGAGGGAGCTGTTGCTTCAAGATTCTGTTCTATCTGACCAACTTCCGTCTGTAGTCCTCCACATACAGACTTCAGAATAAAGTGAGATAACATATACGAATTACCTGGAATACAGGGTGAACCTACATGTTGTAAAGAGTAAAGCATACAAGAAAAGCTAATGTTCTTTCTGTGTCAGCTCCAGACACTCAGCTAGTTAGATAAGACACCTATCAAGATAATTGAGTAAATTTTATTTTTGGACCTCATTTAGCTAAAAGTTCCTTTCTATCTTAAAAAATTGAACTTGCAGAGGATGATCCATTAGAATTGCAATTAAATAGCAGTCGTCTAAATAATTAAACAATAGGGTGTCTATGTATAGTAACTACCAGACAGTCTTTCTCTATCTATTTTAAAGACTGGTGGGTACAAGCTATGCAAATGACTTTGCACGGATTATTTTATTAGCATAAATAGTCTGAAATTTAAATAACTTAAGCTATGCAGACACTGTGACTCATAGTATTTTCATTTTTCTTCTACTGTTGAGTTCTATGACAGCTCCTTTTCCAGAACCCAGGAACAATGGGGCCTTTGAAGAACCCCAGAGATTTGAAAATACCTTTCACAGAGCCTTGGCTGTTGCCTCAGATGCTTAGAACCACATGGGACCCAACCTCTCTGTGGTGGAATACGCCCCCTCAACTGTGGGGTACACCCCGTCTGCTCTCAGAGTCTAATGAGCTGAAGGCATCTTTTCCTGTTCTGCATCAAGCATAAAATTGCAGACTTGGTGCTGCCTGTTCTTCTTACCCATAATACTAGGCAAGAAGTCTCTCTACTTAACTGACTGGTAATTTATAATCAGGATTGCTTGGTGCAGAATTATGATGGGGACTATGATCAGGACAGAGGTCAGAATGCAAAGCAGACACATTTCTCTGAGGCCTCCGAGCAGCGGATGAACTGGGAACTGCTCTGTCTGACACTGTTTTACTGTTCTGTCTACTTATTTGTAGTGATAGTGTGACCTATATCATAAGAAACAGGCAAGGCGACCAACGCACCTAGCCTCTGCCTTTCCTGTCCTTTCTTCCCTTACTTTGTGCCTTTTCCACAAAAACTTGAATTCCCCAAGGCTTCCTGTTTGGTTGACATAAATTTACTTCTAGAGATTCCGTGCTCTCATGAAACAATTGTTGGTTTACCTGTACTACAGAAAGGGAGTTCAATGCACAGAAAACGATGGCAGTTTTATACTGTATCAAGCATTTCATTTAAATAACTTTAACAAACACATGAGCAAATGACAACCCAACGACTCTTTGAAAGCTTCAGCAGAGCTGCCAAAGTTGCTTGACTAGCCTTTTTCTCTTGTTTTGCTGGCCCATTCCTTATTTCATTCTTTAGTCTGGCAGTTCTTTGAGGTCTTCCTGCTTTCCAAACTATTCTGTGAGCTGGTTGTTCTAATATTTGTGAGACGCAACGCCATATGTATTAGTTAGTGAAGGTTGGCACAACACAGATTAGAAGGCTTAAACTACAGAAATTTAAGTTTTTACAGTAATAAGAGCTCTTGTGCTTGGTCAAGCCTCTGGCAGATGTGGTCTCTTCCGAGGGCTCCTCTGTTAAAAAGGGATGCTTTCTTGCCTCTTTATATGGTGATTAACTGCATAGTCTCTCTAAGTCCCAACCTCCTTTATCTAAGTCATTTATCAAGTCTCTCTCTCTCTCTCTCTCTCTCTCTCTCTCTCTCTCTCTCTCTCTCTCTCTCTCTGTGTGTGTGTGTGTGTGTGTGCATGAGTGTGTGTATGACATATGTATGTAGACATGTCCGTGTTCTTATGCACACAGGTACACGCATATGTGCATGTGTGGAATCCAGAAGCAAATTTCAGAGTCTGCCCACTTTGCTTTTGGAATAGAGTTTCCTATTGGAATTTGTGTAATCACTGATTACTCATGACTGGCTGAACAGTGAGCCCCAGGGATCTTCCTGTTTCTCCTTCCCAAATGCTGGGATTACAAGTTCATGTCTGATCATTGATTGGTGATTTATTCTCATGGTGGATAGGAGAATGTAGTTCTTAGTTAATAGAGTCCTGGATGAACAAAGCACAATAACCGAGGCCAGGCCACTTGGTTGGGTGGCAACAGAGGAATTCTATACAGCTTCTGATAATCTATCTATCTCTCTCTCTCTCTCTCTCTCTCTCTCTCTCTCTCTCTCATATACAATAGTTCAACTTTTAAATTTTATCTTTATCTTTTAATTCCTTGATGTTGCCATATATGCATATAATGAATTCTAACCATTTTCCACCCACCTTTATGTTCTCTCGCCCCTTATGTCTCAGGCTGAACCCTTTCTTCATTCCAACAAGACTTCTCTCACTCTCCTGTCTTTTTTGTAGGAGCCACTTAGTATAGCTAGGGTTGCTTGCATGAACATGAGTGAGGTGTTTTTATCAGAGCACGGGGAATCTTTATAGGTGGCTATGCCACTGAAGAGAATAATACTCCTTTCCCAGCAACCACTCGGTACCAATAGTTCCCCAGCAAGTGGCCTCAGAAGCCCTCTCCCACCCACGATGGGTTGTTGATAAACCCAGTCTTGTGCAGGCAACCACAATGGCTACAAGTTTGTGAGTCCAACAGTCATGTTATGTCCAGAAGGGATCTTCATGTGACTCAGATTCCCATCCTTTAGCTTTTACAACCTCCCTATTGTTGTCCTCTCTCTCTCTCACTGAGTCTGGAGCAGTGATATGGGTGTCATATTTAGGGCTAAGGACTCTAGAGTCACTTAGTCAGGGCAGTTAGGAGTCTCTGCACCAATCCCCTCGCTGCCCATGAAGAAGATGAATGCATAAAGCTGCACTTATCTATGGCTATAAACAGACATACTTCCGGGGCAGTTTGACCGCATGTCTATTTAGCAAAACAATATCAGTCCCCTTAGGGCCTTTGACGTCCCCAGGCACAGTCTCTTGCCAGGGTTTGCTGCATGTTTACTTTGCTTTCCATGGTTGCTGTAGGAGAAATGGTGGTCCTGATGTTGACGTGGCAAGCACTTTACCAACTGAGCCAGCTCTCCCCTTCCTGTCACTGTTTTTCTTATAGGGCACCCATAGATTTGGGTTGGGTCTACCTCATAGCCTCATCTTAAATTCATCTTCTTGTTTAATGTCCTATTTCTGAAAGTAATCTCATTCTAGGGTTTCTGACTAAGGTCTTCGAGGAATGTACTTTAGGCGTGTGCTGCATATCCCCAAACACATGGATCTGGGGTGTACAAGACACCTTGTTTTGTTCATGGAACAATCATGTATGGGTCTCCACCATAGCACTCCATTCTTCCCCCGAGTCTGCGCCCCTCTTTTCCATTTTACCTTTTACCTTGCCCAACTCTGAACATGTTCATATTCTTGTTTTCATTTTGTCTCAGCCCTCATCGCAGTATTTACACCCCCAGAGAAGTCCGCTGTGCTTGTGTAGCTATTTCTTCGTTGATTTGATGCTTTCCGGTGTTTTCTTCCTAATCACCTGTGTCTCTCTCAGTTCAAAAAACCCCCTTTAGCATTTCTGACAGGATATGTTCAGCAATGACAAATTTTCTCAGGTCCTTTGCCTAGAAATGTCCTCATTTGCCCATCATTTCTACAGGAAAGCTCCGACAGGCATGGGGGCTTCAGCTGCTCAGGTTTTTTCCTCCTTCATTAACTGTGGATACCTCATTCCATTTTATCTAGTCTACAGGGCTTAGGCTGAGATGTTTGCCATGAGTTCACTCTTACATTTTATTTATTTCTGTGCTTACACCTCTTTTAAACCCTCCTCCTCATCTTCAGCCCTCCATAGGTTGATCGCTATACTTTTAGAGCGGACTTGGTTGACTTGAATCCGGGCTGACTAGTGACACTTTGTGTGATATTAACCTTTCCTATACTGGCATATTTGCTTGGGAAGAGGTCCATTATGATTGTTGTACCTCTTTGACACTCTCCAGAACCTCATCACGCCACCTATTTGTTTTTCTAACACTGTCCCAAGAAGCTGTCTTTATTTTGAATATTTATTTTCTCCCCATGCTACATATATTTCCAAATTGTTATTGAGCTTGTAAATTCTTCCTTTTGCTTGATATGTTCTGAAATTTATCCTTTCTATCACACTTCTCACTCTATTTAGGGTATTTTTTTTCCATTTTTAAGGGTTTTGTTTGAATTATTTTAAAATTCAGTTTCACAGCAATTAGTTTTTGTTCCCTGACTTGTTTAGCTTCTTTAAAGTGTTTAAATTCTCTGTTCAGAGACCGTAAAGGTAGCTAGTGGTTAAGGGTGCTTGTTTCTCTTCCACAGCACCTACCTGAGTTCAGTTCTCAGCACCCACACTGAGTGGCTCACAACCTCCTATATCTCCTGCTTCAAAGGATTAGGTGTTCTCTTCTGACCTATCCATGTAGGCACCCCACACACATGACATGCCCACACAGATATAGGGACATACACATAAATATGAATTAAGATAAATATTTAACCTCTTAGTCCAAGGACTCATTTATATAGATTGCTACATGATTGGCCCCTGGTGCCTTATTTACCTGTTAGGTAAAGTCATATTTCCCTACAAGTTCTTGAGGCTTGTTACAGATGATGACATCGACCTACTAAGAGCTTAGTTTTTCATTCTGTTGTTGGCAGTCCCTTCAGTTGTGCCTGTGTCTAAGCATGCTTATTTTCTCAGGCCCAGTGATGTCTGCCTCTATTTCTGCACTAAATGGTCTCTAAGTCTCAGTTGTGTTCCTTCTGTGGTTCATGTGTTTCTACTGCCTTTGTCTTAGAGGGCTCCAATGCCCATGTTTCTTCCACATTTGATTTTAGTCACATTTAGTAGTGACTAAAAAGACCATTCTCTCCCCACCATGAACCTCTAACTTCAATGGGGTCAGCCATCATCTCATGTTCAAGAATCATGGGATTCTGACAGGTGCTGCACCTCGGCACAGGGACCAGCTCTCAAGTCCTGTGTATCCCTCATTGTTCCTCTTTCATATGAACAATGACTATTATTTCTTGTGTGCTTTGCTTCAGGGACAAGTCAAGCGTGACATCCTGTGATCACCAAGACTGGATGCATCTTTTTCACCAGAAATCTACATGTCTGCGAAGCCAGCACAGCAGAGAGGCAGAACTCAGGTCTTACATCGTTATGGTCTGTCTGCTGCTGAGGCATGTACACATGTATGATTCTAGATGTATGATTGCCATAGCCAGCTACGAGTTATGCTAAACAGAGTTCAGGTCTGCCAGGAGCCTTTGGTCTCTGCCTAGCACTGGGAAAAAGTTAGAGGTTCAGTCTTAGTCCTTGTCTTGGATAAGCAGCTGTTGAGGGCTGCTGAGAACTTGGTTTTTATCTTACCAGATCTGGTACTGGGATCAGCATCTAAAGATTAATTTTCTCTCCCATGCCTAGTGAGAGTTAGTGGGTAGAAAAAGAAGGGTGGAGAGGAAGATGGGGACAAGATTCTTGAAGAATTGAGGGGCAACAGGGGCAACATATACACACATACACAATATACATATATACATATGTGCATATATGCATATACATACATATTACACATATACATCAAATATATATATATATATATATATATATATGATATGTATATGGAATGACCAATGAATAAAAACAAAGAAATGGGAACTATTTCTCCCTCTCTGGTATTCTATAAAACTTTCTGTACTAATAAATTATTTGAAGCGCATTATGGAATTCTGTTGTTGTAAAATATAAAAAATAAAAATGGCTGTCTTGGGCTGGAGAGATGGCTCAGTGGTTAAGAGCCCCGACTGCTCTTCCAGAGGTCCTGAGTTCAATTCCCAGCAACCACATGGTGGCTCACAATCATCTGTAAAGAGATCTGATGCCCTCTTCTGGTGTATCTGAAGACAGCTACAGTGTACTTATATATAATAAATGAATAAATCTTTAAAAAAAATGGCTGTCTTTTATCCCCACTAGGTCCGGCACCACAGTGCCCCCAAGATATCTGCTGGATATCTTAATTCTCAATCAGCAAAGCCTCTCACCCGCTTTGCTCCATCCCATGTCACATTATTGAAGGCCTCTCTCTGAGCTTGGCAGCTCTTTAACTATCTAGTTCCCAAGGCAAGTTTCCATGCCAGAAACACAGATCCCATCTCTGTGGCAGCCCAGACCAGCCTCCCCACACTCCATTACACACAACACAATAACCTTTGGCCCAATTGATAAGATATAATTGCCCACCTAAACATACAAAGCCTAATGCACATCCATCCCTTAAAAACATTTGAAACAACCTGTAAAGGTATAGCATGGAATCTTAACATCAATTGCCATATTCTCCTGCCACTGCTTCTCTCCCTCTCCTTCTTGTCTCTTCCTCCTCTGTTCCAGTCTTCTCCTCTTCCTTCAAACTTCTCTCCTGCCCATCCTTCCTTCTTATCCAATGACAGGCCTCCTTCTATCCTGTACCTGCCCCTCACCTGTATTTTACAAATTCAATGGAGAGAAGGTTCTGGTGAAGTTACCCAAGTCCTGAGCACCTGACTAGGGAGCTGGTCCTTGGGGCAGTGGAATTAGCATCAAAATACAGATAACTCTAGGGCAAAGCACAACAGAATTCTTTAGTAAAGTTCTCCGAACCTGAATTTTCCTTGTAGTAAGCATGAAAAACCAAAACTCTTTGTTAATCCTAAAGATTCTTTAGGTTCACAGAAATATGCATAAGCTACAGAGATTTTCCATATCTCTGTGTCTCCACCTATACAACACCTCTGTTTACATCCCTCACAATTTCTTCTCATTGACTCAGTACATTATCACTCCAAATACATTGTCTATTATCTATCTATCCATCCATCCATCCATCTATCTATCTATCTATCTATCTATCTATCTATCTATCTATCTATCATCAATCCTCATCCTCTGTCTATCTGTCTTTACATTAATAGGACCCATTCCCTTATGAAAGAAATCCTAAAGAGCTATCTTGCTTGTTGACCTCATGAGGACATAGAAGGCAAGTGCCATCTATGAGCTAGAGTAGCCCAGAACCAGATTTGAAATCTGCTGCCACCTTGCTTTGAACTTCCAGGCACCAGGACTATGAAAAAAGTTTTTGTTTCTTTGGATCAATATGGCATATGATAATATAGCCATTGAAATAGACTAGCATAGGAATGCATCCACAGTGTTAGTACTATACAGATCATATTTACTATTCTAAACATCCTTTATGCACCCTCTATCTGCCCCGCTTTCAATCCTTTACACACATTACTGATCGCCTCTCTAGTTATCTGTTTTTCAGAATGTCATAAATTTAAATCATACAGCATCCTCAGACTGGATTTTCTCTCACTTAATACAGTGAACTTGAGTTCCTCCTTGTCTCCTAGCAGCTCGTTGGCTCATTTCCTTTTATCTCTGAATAGCATTCTATGGATTAGTTTTATCGGTTTTTGAAACAATATGTTCACCAACTTAAGGACAGTGTAACTGCTTCCACATTTTGAAAAACAACACGATAAAGGAATTATAAACATTGATGCCTAAGTATTAGCATGGAGTAAGTGTTTTGATGCCTTACTTCTAGATTATATGATAGGAGCATAGTGTTTTTTATAATAATTTTTTTCTGGTTTTGCATTTTTATTGGAGTTTATTATGGGCAGAAAGAGCTGTCACCATAAAGTATGCCCCTCCCACCAAGCAGGTCCGTTCTAATCCTCCTCTTGTGCCTTCTGGGATTTTTCTTTTTCTTTGTGCTGCTCTTTGTGCAGCTAGCATCAGCCTCAGGCTCTTCAGAAAATTTCCTTTGCTTCTTAGGGGTATAGTAATTTTTAATTTGCTTTTTAATAGGGCTTCTTTCTTGTGCACTCTGTCACAAGTTACTGAAGGCTCCATCATGACCTAATGCCAGAGTTCCAGGTCTGCACCAGCGTAAGTGTGCAGGGTGGTTTTACTGCTTTAACTTTCATTTCCTTAGTAGCATATGAATGCAGCATCTTGGGCTGGAGAGATGGTTCAGAGGTTAAAAGCACTGACTGCTTTTCCAGAGGTCCTGAGTTCAATTCCCAGCAACCACATGGTGGCTCACAACCATCTGTAATGGGATCCGATGCCCTCTTATGATGTGTCTTCAGACAGTCTGAAGACAGCAGCGATGTATACATGAATGCAGCACCCTCTCAATCTTCTCATATACCAATCTGAAATCTATGCATCTTCTTGGATAAAGTGTCTAGTCAGCCACAATTACTAGATCTTTGTATATTTGAGTGGTAGTATTTTTTTCACATATATCATTTACAAATATATGGTTTAAATATGTGGCTTGTCTTTTCATTCTCTTGACAATATTTTTTATACATAGCATACTGATTGTTAAAAATGAAGTCCAGCTTTTTAATTCCTTCTTTTGGGGGGACATACTTTCTAAAAGGTCATACTAACCACAAGGTCATTTAGGATTTTTCTCTGCTATCTTTTGAGGAGTGTTATAATTTTGCACTGGATATTTAAGTCTAGGATCCATTTGGATTTTAGTTTTTGAAAGACATAGAATCTGTGTTTAGGTCTTTTAATATATGGACTTATTCTTGCAAAAAATGATGCAACTTCTTCAGTATCATTTGTTTAAAAACTTGACCTTCTCCCTAGGGTATTCCCTTTATTATCATCTCAAAAATAATCAGTTATATTCATGAGAATCTATTTCTGTACTATGTATTTTATTTTACTAATTTATTTGTATTTTATCTCACCAATAGCACATTGCTTTATTTTAGCTCTATAATAAATGATTCTTGAGGACAGTAGTCAAGGTTTTAAATTTATTCTCGCCTCTTGATATTTTGTTGGTTATTCATTTTGCATCTTGATATGTACTTTAGAATGAATCTGTTAATATCTAGAAAACTACTTACTGAAATTTGATAGCATTGCCTTGAATTTGTTATAAAGTAACAGTAAATGCAAATTTTTATAGATCAAAGTTTTAATAGATCAAGGCCCAGTGTGCCATCCACATCATTGATTTCTGCTTGCGTAAGCAATGGAGCTCACGTATTTAAAGAAACCCATTTCATCAAAGTTGTAAGTTCACATTTCATTACTTCATTATCTATTTGTGTGTGTGTGTGTGTGTGTGTGTGTGTGTGTGTGTGTGTGTGTGTGTGTGTACATGCACATGAATGTGTGAAAGTCAGAAAACTAGAGGGTGCTGGTCTCCCTTTGCATCATGTTGGTCTCAGGTCATCAGGCTTGGCAGCCATGACTTTTACCTCCTAAGCCTTCTCACTAGTACTAAGTGGCAAAGTTCTCGCCACAGAGTGACTCGGAATGCTCTTCTCTATTTTTAGTTCTACAGGCTCTGAAATGGTGTCAGCAACATGATCTTGACATTTATATTTTTTTTCTCCTTGTCTTAGTCATTCTGACTTATGGTGTTGGTTTTTGTAATGTTTTCCTGTTACTTGTGTATACTCCAATTTTTATTTATTTTATTTTGATTATTGTTTCATTTCCTCTTTCTTCAGTGTCCTGCAGTAGAAGATGAAGGCACTGATTTGAAATCTTTCTTCTAAAACATACAAACAGTATTATAGCTTCTTCCTCAATATTCATTTAGTTGTAGCCCCAAATTGTATGTTGTGAATTTTTATTTTCATTTATTTCAAATATTAAGCTCTTTGATGTCTCCTTTATCCCATTATTCACAAATATGTCATGTAATTTCCAACTATTTTAAATACTTTCACGGGTTTTGCTAGTTGCTGATTTTCATGTGGTTAGATATTATATCTTGTATGAATTAAATCATCTTAAATTACTTAAGATCTCTTTTATTGCTCACATTATCCTGTCCATGGTCCATGTTCCATGTGATTAGGAGAGAATCTTTGTGTGTGCTGCTTTGGAAAGAATGTTTGTAGTGGGCAGTTAGACCCCATTAATACCCTGTTAAAATCCAGAGTCGGTATTGTGTTCTACAAATTATTAATGAAATGTTATTATTATATTTGTTTAATGATCTACTTTCCTTTGCAGTTCTATCAGTTTGGGTTTCATATATTTTGATGTTTTGTTAAGTTTAGACTGATTACATAATGTTAAATGACTATATATTGTTATGAAATAGACTTTACCCTAATGATATTCTTTATTACATGTTGTGTTGACATTAACATAGTCAGTCTACTTTAATTTTCTTTTCATTGAATTAGCTGGAATATCATTTGCATCTTTCTATGCAATTTTCATTTTCAAAGATTTCTTTTTATTTTTAGTTGCACATAGGAGTGTGTCTCCGTGTGCAGGGAAGCCATGTGTGGTGTCTGTGGAGGTCATAGGGGGCATCAGAATGCCTAGAACAGGAATTACAGTCTGCTGTAAGCTACTAGATGTGGGGGATGGGAACCAAACTCTGGTGTGTACTATTAACCATTGCGCCATAATTTTCCAGTCCTACAGCTTTTCCACATTTAACCTATGTGTGTCTTTATATTTAAGTTGGGCTCTCTCATAGGCAGTATACACTCGTGTCTTTTTCTTTTCTAAAATTAAAAAAAATATATCAAATAGTGTTCAATATCATTACCAAATCATTTAAGTCTAATGTTATCAACTGTTTTCTCATTATTTCACATGGTTTTTCTCTGGTTTTGTTTTGTTTTACTTAAACATATTTAGACTCATATTTTATCTCCTTTTGTCTTATCAACTGCATTTTTTTTAACTTTTTTTTTTTGGTTCTTTGTGATTTTTACATCATGCACCCCAATCCTACTCATCTCTGTCCCCTCTCATACCTGCCCTCCACCATTGCAACCTGCCCTTACAACAGAGAAAAAAGTCTTGTGGAAGCTGTATTGTGTCACAGTGTGTCCTACAGTGTACCTCTTGTCCACACTTCTTTACTTACAAATGATCATTGCAATGATTCATTGGTCTCTACAAGACCTCTGGCTTCTGTTACTCCATCGATGCTGGAACCTCAGTGGGACTCCTCTCAGATATTGTTACTCTGTGTCACAAAGATTTTGTAGTTTTTGATCTGTAGGACACCCTTCCACCGACTCCAGCAGTTCATCCATGGGGTAGATGTTAGGGTAGGACAATTCAAAGCTCTGGATCTGGGTCTGATAGAATGGAATGGCCCCATGTGAGAGTCATCTGACTTGAGCTTGTGCCCACCTGGGCTTAATGATCTATACTGTATAGCTTTGTTAATCTCTACCTTAGAGTGATGTTTACAACTACATAGTGTTTGGAACTCACAATAGCACATTATACTCTGGTTCTGTCTATTGCATGAATCCTGTGGTAGATTATTTTAATTTAAATTTTTGAACTATTAGTGAAACTGCTTTTACACTTATTTCTGGAGTTTCTTGTCTTTCATTTGTATCCAGATTTCCTTCCAATATAATTTCTAGTGTCCAGAAAG
Source organism: Rattus rattus (assembly GCF_011064425.1). Taxonomy (NCBI): domain Eukaryota; kingdom Metazoa; phylum Chordata; class Mammalia; order Rodentia; family Muridae; genus Rattus; species Rattus rattus. The sequence goes on along the minus strand of NC_046157.1, from coordinate 30,931,103 downwards.
ATTGTAAGAGACATAAGTCTGCAACGAGATAGTCTTTTATATCTGACGGAAACTCTAGCTATGCAATCTTAGCAATATGGTCACCTAAACAAAACCTGTACAATGACAACACCGGCTGACATCCCATTCCTTTATTTCTGAAGAATTTTCTTCAATATCTTCTTTGCCTCGGGTCACATTCTGATGAATTTTTCTAGTTTTCATGTATCTTAAAACTCTTTGCTTCACCTATGATTTGAAAGATTGTTCTCGAATTAGAGATGGCAGGTTGCTGCTCTTGCCCCTCAGTGATTTGAAGGTACTTTCCACTGTCTTCTAGCTTGCTTGGTTAGGAGGAAAACTTCCTCATTCTTACCTCTCTCCTCTGCACACATTATGCACCCAGTGACTGTTTTTAAAATGTTCGATTTATGACAAGACCTAAACAAGTATTACACCAACAGATATGCTATCATGAAAGGGGGAAATATCATGAATCTCCAACTCTGGATAAGGGACTATAAGCAACTAAGAAATTCTGAGAGCAAGAGAAAATAGTCTTCCCTAAGGAATAGAAAACCCTCTCAGTTAGTGATCCAATACCAAATAGTCAGCCCTGAAATCATATACATAAAAGTAACATTATACAAACTGAACAGGTAATATTAATATATTTAAGCATTATTGTATAATATAGTTAGGCATATCTATACACCATCTGTCATCTATCTACCTACCTATATGTATACACACACACACTCACACACACACACACACACACACACACACACACACATATACAATTCAAGAAAAGGTAGCAAGTGACTATGACTTTGAGAAACGTCAGGGAGAGGGGTCAATAAGTGTCTAGAGGAAGTGAGACTTGGGAGAATGAAGCCAGTAACTGAGGCAGACTAATGATTGCCTCATGCAAGAGCCAGCATTATCGAGAGCATCAAACAATTTATACTCTGAAGGTTAAGAAAAATCACATGAATAAAGTTATCAGGAGTTCAGTATATATATATATATATATATATATATATATATATATATATATATATATATGCCTATAAAGGATAGTTATAACATTTAATTGACTAGCAACAGCAAGCAGTAATGAGTAATCTGAAGTAAACTCACTCTTATCTGCTACACTGAGGAGAAGTAAAAAAATACTTTCCGAGAAAAACTCTGTGTTTTGAAGAATTGAGAATAACACGATTCCATTCCTAGATGATGTTCCAACCCACAAGAGGATTGGATGGAGGAAAAGGAGAAAGGAGAAAATGATGTAATTATATTTTAACTTAAAAAATAAATTCTGTTTGTGGATAGTTGTTTAAGGAGCCACAGCCATGCAGCTGGGTTGACATGCAAGCTGCCAACTTTTCGGAGTTATTCAGAAACATAACTTTCTCTTTTTCATTTTTTAAAGGTTTTTCTGCCTCTGGAGTCTTGCTTGCTTTCCTAGATACCCTGGGCTTTCTCATTTTCCTGATGATGTTGTACCCTGGTCCTTTCCTCCCTGTGGCACCTTGTATGGAACATGGTATGATTTTTGCTGCTGCTGCTGCTGCTTTTGCTTCTGCTTCCTCTTCCTCTTCCTCTCCTTCCTTCATGTCATCATTTTTCACCTCACATATAGACAGTCATTTTGGTGAGACTTTATGGGTGTAGTTATGGCATTACTAAGAGACATAATCTTACAGCAAGCTCCCATATCTTATGACCATTTTTAATAGAAATTTGACATTCTCATACCCAAAGCTGAACTCAGTTGTACCTGACACAATTCCCAGTTCCAAAAATACCATAAAGCTAATGTTAGTGGTCAAAAGTTAGCCCTTAGAGACAGCTTTCCTGCCCAGGTTTCTAGACAATACTATCCTATCCATATGCTTCCTTAAAGGGGGCCATTCAGAGTCTGTCCATGAACTTAAAGTGGTCCCACAGAATTCCCCATTCGACTCCGTTAGTTACTACCCTCTCTTCTTGCTCCCTGACTTGCATGTGTATGACCCTAGGCATGTGTATGACCCTAGGCATGTGCATACTCTCCAGGGTCTGTCCTAAGATCTAACTCATTGCGTTAAATCATTGAAACCTTGCTAGCAATTCAACACCACAAGGCCATGCTGAAGGACTTCACATAGGAAAATGCCTCTGGTAGCAACTGAGAACAGTGGTTATCAACTGTTATAATAGGCAACTCAAACTGTATTTCTAGCTAAGCACTCTAGCTTGCTATTCTCTAAGCAGTACCACCAACAGGTATCCATGTTTTCAATTGCCAGAGTCTACAATGGACAGACGATGAGTACAGTTTATTTGTTGCTAGGTTGATGCAATCGCTGGTAGGTCCAGAATATGCATTCAATACATTTTTTGAGTGAATAAATTTAACCACTTGTAGGAATGGGTAAATTGATCAGTATAACAGGAAATAGATATCTGAAGCCAAAGAAACTCTACTATGGACTGAGTGATAAAATCTCGATGCACAAAGAGAAAAAGAGATGGGGAAGAAGATGGCTAGCAATTGAGAAGATTATGCTACCCAAGAAGGAGCCACAAGGATCTAGCTAGAGCAGGAAAGTAGCCTGGAATGGCGTGTTGGGAATGGAAGGATAGAACACGCCTGGGGACTTACAAATACAAACCTTACAAGCACCAACCGAATGCATACACTCAGAGATGAGCAAAAGGGGGAGGAAGCATGGGCAGTCAAGAAGATAAAGGTAGAGGGAAGAAAACACTTCATTTGTAACATCTCCACCGTCCACACTCGCCACCTACTGTCATATAGTGAGCTTGCCAGAAGTTCTGCCACTTTTTGTTTCTGTGCATCAGTCATAAATACAAGAAAGGTGATCATGTCCTCATCTTACTAGATTTTGTTAGCTTTTCCTGAAGCCTTTGGGACAAAGGCCGCGGAGTGATTTATATCAAACAACCCAGTTTTTTGTTCATTCTTAGACATTCAGATGTGTTTCTCCCCCCGCTTGGAAATAAAGGCATAATTTAGCCAAACAAGATTCAGCCCTGGCCTTTCACTCAAACCCTTGAGAATACGAGCTGTGCTGAGCTCCGTGAGATTCCCTACAGTGGGGCCATGACTCAGTGGCTGTGCCCTAGAACACAGAGATCTAAAGGATAAGAGGCACAGCTGCAAACTCGTCCCAATGAGGAACAAATTAGTGATGGCTGAAGCAGCCAACAGGGTGTGATTCTGAGGACTCAATGCCTCAAGAAATGTTCAAATTATTAATTTTAGGTTTGGACAAGGACAAGCACCCCAGACAGACAAAAGACACTTTCACTGAAAAAAAAAATAAGGATCTTAAACAGATAGGGATATTTGGGGAACTGTCCTATGGCAGAATGTCTGACTTTCAATTTCATTTTGAACAAAGATGGTTTTCTCTCTGTGGGAAGGTAACTACATAGCAATGGGAAAATAACGGTTTTTTTGTAAATCACCTTGGCTAGCTGTGATCTCAGCCAATAACACCACCAACACCATTCCTTCAAATGACAGGCACATTATCTGGGAAGGTGCGGTGACACAGACAAGCATGGACAGCTTTGCCCTCGTCCTCAAATCTTTGTAGACGTACCATGGGAGCTGCTGCTGTTCCGTGTTCAATCATAGACCCGGGTTTCTCTTCGAAGAGCAACTTGGATCTCAAAAGAGCTGAAGAAGTCCGTGGAGATCTCGCTAAAGCTCACTCAGCTTTTTCTCCCCCACAGTGTACCATGGGCTCCAGTCATGCTGAGCTAACCACTGCAACTTCCGATCAGGCAGCATATACTCTTCTGGTTTTCCCACACTGTATCTTTTCTGTTCTCTGTTGGGGTTCCCAGCTCCTTTTCCATTCCCATCGCAAACAGGCAAAATTAACCAGCCTTGTAAGCCCTTCAGGCACCACCCCCTGAAAGACTATACTTACCAAGGCTTTACTGCTTCCCACTCTCTGTTCTATGCACTACCCTATTGCTTCAGGCAGGATACAAGTTGCACTATTCACAGTAGTCTAGGGGCCCATCAGTAGATGAATAGACGAAGAGAACATGTTTATATGTATGCATGTATATACACACACATACAGTGAATATATTAATTTGTTAAATTAAAAATACTCAAAGTTCTGAGAAGCTCATCTGTAAAAATATTATGCAACCTCCTTATGTGTAACTGCAAGAATAAGTCTCATTAAATTCTCAAGTCAACAAAAGAAATCCCAAACAAGCTCTGTATTCCCCTAGACAACTTCAATTCTTATTTTCGTAATATATATCGGAAGCCCCTGTGCACGCAGGATGATGTCTTACCTGGTTTTGAGTCTTATTTGTCTAAGGAGCCATTCCATAACAGGTACTCAAACGGCCTCCTGAGTGCAGTAATGTCTAATGAGACATTATACTTGGATTTTAATAAGATTTCGATTTCTTTCTTATGTGTAATTGTATAAACTTTAACATGGAAGCAAAAATGAGTGAAAATAAAGAGTTGGGTACAAATATAGCTTTAAATTCTGGGATCCAAATTTTACTTTATGTTTTATAGCCTTGAAAGTCAATTCTGGGGTGAAGACTAATTCAGAATTTCATATGCATCAGCTTGCTGGGCTAGACTGTTCTCATCATCATGATGACTACGTAGCATAGTTGACGGGAAACTTCCTGTTGGTTAGTTTTTATTGTTAATCTGTCACAATCCCAAGTCAACTGGGAAGAAGGAGTCTCAACTGAGCAGTTGACCTGATCAGATTGGCTGGTGGGTGTGTTCCAAGAGATCATCTTCATTGATGATTGATAGATGCACAGTGCGGGGGTGGCTCAGTCCACTGTGGGTAGCACCATACTTAGGCAGTAATGAAAAAGCTAACTGAGCACCAGTCAGTGAACAAGTCAGTAAGCTACATCCCAACTGGAATTCTGCTTCAGTTCCAGCCTTTATTCCTACGCGGATGCCTCAAAGATAAACAAAGATCTAAAAGTGTTAGTTGAGATAAATCTTTCCTTCTACTATACTCTGTTTAGTCAAAGTGGTTTATATCAAAAGAGAGACTAAGACATTCTCAGAATGTAAAATTCTGCTGATTGAAAAATAGTCCTTGGTAGCAAGTTGACAAAGGGAACTGAGCATCTTGGAGTGAGTTGGGGACAATGGAGAGGAAGAGGGGCTAAATCAGATGGGCCATGGACACAGATTTCTTATCACTTATTTGGAATATGATGTTACAGATTTTTTAAAGGAACCTAGAGATCAGAGGTTATGCTCAGGCTCTGACTCTGCCACACTAAGTGCCCAGTTCCCATATTGTTCCTCTGTATGCAAGGGACTTTGAACCTTATTGTGTACCAGACAGAACTTCAGGTATTTAACATGTACTGGGTTAATTGTTATTTAAAGTACCTGTAAAGGGGCATATTGCAATTACAATTATACAGATGGGTGGAAAAAAGGTCGCAGCATAGAAAAGCTGAGAACCACTGTTAGCTTAATTTCTATTACTGTGAAGAATACTCTGAGTAAAAGTCATTTAAGAATGAAAAGTTTATTGACTTATAATCCTTTGTTAATATCCTAGGTATTCGTGGCTAGGTCACAGTGGCAGGAGCTTAGGATAGCTGAGCACATCACAGTTACAGCTAAGAGCAGAGGAGAACGGATACATCCATGCTTGCTTTTGCTCAGCTGACTTTCTTCACTCACAATGTTCAGGGCCCAGATAATAAGATGGTGCTACCCATATTTAGGATGGGTCTTTTCTTTCACATCAATTAAGGCAACCAAGGCATTCTCCCACAGACACACCCACAACCTAAACTGACCCAGAAAAGTCATCAGTTGAAACTCTTCTCCTGGACATTCTTATCAAGTTGGAAGTTAAAACTCACCAGGACGCAGCACCTTGGATATTACTACTCACTTTGATACATGAAGGAAAACTCAGGAGAGGATGGAATCCATAAACAGACACTTCCCAGAGACAAGCATCACTGCAGTGAAGAAACAGAGACTTGAACCCAGGTAATCATGTATTAGTTACTGTTCTCATGGTTGGTACACCAAGTGGACTCAGTGGGCTTAAAAGTTAAGTCCATGAAACTAGGAGGGAAAAGTGGTTGGAAAAAGGGAGGAATTGACAGTATATTTAATCAAAATGCATTAAATGCATGAAACTTAAAACAATAAAATACGTGTAAGAAAACTGATGTTTGAAGGACAAGAAAATAATTGACAAAGAAAGATGCCTTCTCTATTGACCAAGGCCATCCTGTAGAGTCAAGGATGCCTTTCCCAACATAAAAAGTGTGAATAAAAATTGTCCAGTAAAATTATCAAAGGCATCTATTTGATCAACATATGGAATATACCAAGATGACTGCTCACAATAGTTCTTTGATTTATATTTAAGTTGAAAGAATAAAAAATGCAGCCAAGAAGTCAGAAGTTTAGAAATGCTAAAATGCTATCTCACCCCTAAGAATCCCTAAATATCTCAAATTCCAGACCCTGCTCTCTGCCAGTAAGTAGGTAAAAGGTCAAGTTTCTTGAGCCCTCTCTGTATGGAACTAGGTGAAAGGGCGTAAGACAGGCCCTTAAGTACTTGATCCCAGCCTAGTAAGATAACAGGAAATGAGCTGACTAACTGCTTATCTAGCTTCTGTAAACTGCTGGCCCTTGTGACCTGTCTTAACTACAATCTGTCACACCCCCGCCCTCCAGGAGCCCGCGCAAATGCGGACCTCCGAGACTATAGGAAACTGATTGGTCCACAGAGCACGGGCTCGGATAATTTGAATTGATTGGCCTAGAAACTATGGAGTGGTACAAATTGATAGGCTTGCACCGCGCGGGCTCTTAATGCTATGAAATGATTGGTTCGCGGTGCATGGGCTTTGTTGTAAACCCTATATAAGCTGTCCCGATTCTGCACTAGGGGTCTGCAGTCCTCTACCCCCACGTGGCGAATGACTGTGGATCCCAGCGCGCTTGGAATAAAAGTCCCCTTGCTGATTGCATCAAATCTGGTTTCGGTGGTCTTTGGGGACGAGCAGATTTTTGGTGGTGGTCTGTCAGGTCCAACAAAGTTAAAACACAGTTCTCTCATGTCTAAACCCAGGATATTTTAGTGGATTTCCACATTTAAGAAAGGAAATTTTACCATTGTATTAGCCTCCCAAAAGCAGAGGAGTATTTTATCACTCAGAAAATGGTATGTAGACTTAAGATCGAGAGCTGTGTGAAGATGGGGTTTGGCTGAAAAGGGGTGCCCAGAAATACCACCTACCACAGGAGCTCCACGTGTGAGAACCAGCACAAAACATAGTTGAACATAAACACATTTTGTTTATTAATTTCTAGCAGGAAGTACACAGCCAGTATTGCTCCTTGACAGTGCTCTCAAAGTATCTGAGGTCTCTTCAGTGGTTCAGAAGTATCTCCCAGCATCTGCTCTTTAGAGCCAAAATAATCTCAGAAATCTCTGAACTTGAAAAAAAATCCCATCTTTTCTGTAAGGATTATAATATGACTCTGAAAAAGTAAAACTCTTTTACCTCTTGTTTTATGTAAACTCTTGTTTTATGATTTTTTTTCTGCTGAGACATGAAGAAATATCCATTCAGCCAACACAGGGCACAGATGATAGGCAAAAAAAAAAAAAAGATTCCACCCAAGCCTAATGAACTGGTGAGTTTGTTTAGTTACTTAGAAGCATGGTTGAACAGTTCCTAACGGGAACACCAGTACCTGAAATACTTGTTTCATCATCATCACAAAGCCCACCTGAGCATGGGTTGATGACTCACGAAAGCTGCCTTTCTAGAGCTCTATTCATGAGTTGTGAGTGGACCTGTAGGGTTGGGTGGGGTCCTACATCCACTCTGCCACAGGGCACAGCCACAGGAGAGGCAGGACCGGAAGGACGGTGACTGTGCTTACCCGACACTGTCGCTGCAGGCATCAGGATAAGGGAAGCTGCAGGACACTGCTCCGGAATGGGGAAGCACAGCCTTGGGCACAGGACACAGCTGGAGCTGACTCCCCTGGTCCCCAGTCCTGCAAGGAGGCCAGGGCTGTCTGGTTCGCAGGCTCTAGGACACCCAGGCACTTCTGGAAGCCACAGAAGAGCTGAGAACAGACTGGAGGCCCATGGACTGGGGGCCCGAGGGCTGGATCTAACCTGGGGCCAAGCAGGCAAAAAAGGACTCTGGTGGGTCCTGTGAGGAGAATCTTTGGCTCGACCTCAGTGGGCTTGGTTTGATTTGGTGACAACCATGGCTGGGAGTGCAGAGAGGTCTTCTATGGGAGATTAGATGGCTGGCTCTATAGGCAAAGACCTTCTCCCTGGTTCCCTACAGCAGATCCCCATGTAAGAGAGAGTTTATGGCTTTAAGACATTTATTGTCATGAGGGAAAGTGGATGAGTAAAACCATACCTTCTCAGGGTGGGTCTGAGTTTAAATACCTTTTGCAGGGAGGAGTGTCTGGGAAGAAAAGCTTCAATGGCTAAGCCTCCAGGCCTTTAGGTACCTCATTATAATGAAGATCTGTCTTGAGCCTTTGTGACCCATCCTCTGCTTGTGGAGGGGCTTGGGGCATTGCCCTTATGTGACTAGTGGCCATAAATCTATGGAAAGCTGTGACTAGTGATGGGCCTGGTTCCCTGGGAGTCAGGCAAAACACCTACCATCCCTTCAGGGTCACCAAGGTTTCTAGCTTTAGCTAAACAGGAATTAGGGTGCTTTTCACAGTCTCATGGGACCAACCCATTAAAACCTCTCCTTCCCAACAATTGTTACTTCTAAGGATAACCTTGGGGTAAGGCCTTGTGAGTTGTGTTACTTTGGGGATCTTCCTTACCCTTGTAAGTTTCCTTTATCTCTTGGGTCTTGTAAGTTCTGTTCACTTCCTGAGTCTTATAAGCTACCTTGCTTCTCTAAAACTTCTGCCTTTTCCTCATCTGTGTTTGCTGAGATTTGCTTTGTTTTATGCTCTTTGAACTGAAGTCAGATAATTCTGTCCAAGATGTAACTTAAGATATAAAAGGTTCAAGAAATACTCAAGTTAATAATAAAAAAAAAAAAAGATATAAAAGGTTCAATTGGTTTTCTTTTGTGCCACTGTGATTACTGTCCTGTGCAATCTGACACTTGGTATTATTTTATTTTGTATGGGTGTTTGGTTGTTTGGGGCAATAGGATAACTCAGAAACAATCTTGGTTAGTGTGAGAATGTCAAGGACATCCTCCCAGACACTACCTTTCAGATACTTTAACCCAGTCATTGCGCAAACAACTGTGACATAATTTTGAAAGTAAGACCAAGTCTGGGCTGGTGCCTTTCTCTGTAGAAGATGGGATAAAGAAGTCGATATGGAAAATGAATTGTTGTTGGGATATACCTGTTCTTCTGCTGACACTCTGCTGAATAGATGACCCAATCCTAAGAACATCTGTTGAGAAATATGGCTAACCATGTTGGGTTATGTGGCAGGGCCAATATAAGTAAGACCAATTTAATAAATATAAATACTATAAAAAGTTCAGTGATGGTGTCCACAAGGTTATGCTTAAAATGGTAAAGAGTGTCACAGTCCAGATAATGTGGAATTGAAATCAAAATAGCAGGACGAATTGAATTATCACATTTCTTTCTAACATCTCCTGTTTTTTATAGCATAGAAATTCAAGGATGTGATGTGGCACGCTGCATTGCCGATTAAATTCTGGAAGCAGGTCTTAGCTCCCTGGAAACTGGCAGGCAACCCAATCCACAGGAAAAGAAATGATTATAGGTCTTTTTGTGCTTTACAAATTTATTTTCAAGATAATTGTAAACTATGCAAACTCTTCCAAATATGTCAAAAGACCTGTATCAGCTTAGTAAAAATTCATAGCTGATGATATTTATCCATAATTCATTGACTACCAATAGGAGCTAATTTGTGTGTGCTGTGCTCTAGAGACAGTTAAACACTGACATCATTTCTTGCAGTGAGCTAGGATGCCCGGTAATTTCCCCACTTAGTAGACTTTTTATTTCTTACCTACCCAATCTAATATAATTAATGCATTTATGGATTAACTGTCTCAGACTGTGAAACAGTTGGTCTAGAAATCCCAGTAATCACTAATTACTGTAGATTCTTTGGAAAATCATGTTAAATATGCAGACCCAGGGGTTTCTACTCTGGTGAAAGGCTTTTTGAGTTGGATGTGCAGAACTTCAGCCAATCTGCACAAGTTGATGCTGGTGCAGCTAAGTGGCCCTGCAGTTTAATCAAAATGTGCATCACTAGGGACTAACAGATTTATACGCATGCTCTGGATGGGAATAAAAAGAACAGTTTCATTGTGAGCTCCCAGCAGACTGGCCTTGCTGGCAAACCCAAACTCACATTGCCACTGTTCTACTATGTTTATTATACAAGTGTATGGTTTGCTCTGCATCCTGATTTGTGCTCTATGTTTTTCAATTGCTTTTTTTTGTTTGTTTGTTTTTGAATAAGACTCTTTCCTCCCATAAGACAAACAGAGATCAGGTCTTCAAGGGAAATAAGGCCAATTTTACATTGTGACTATGGGTTAAATAGAGATGTGTCCCTGGTATATGCTGCCCTATGACCAGAAGATGATGTTCTGTCTTCTATGTGTCCCTGAATTACTTAAGGAAGTTCTCGTCCCAGCCACCAGAGATTCTGATTTAACAGTTCCAGGGCAAGTCTTGACTTTTTAACAAGCTACTAGTTTAATTCTGATGAAAGTGGCTATAGACTGCTTCTTAAGAAAGATTGGAGACCCATTTCTCCCTAAATTCTCACTGCTCCATAACTTTGTTTAAAATTTAAATATTTTCCTTTAAAAACTAATATTCACAAATATTGTTATTACAAGTATAATAAATTCTCCTGTCTCTCTCATCTACATACTTAATCACTAAGAGAATCTATCTAAGTCAAAAGTTCTGATCCTGCGACATCCCCAGAATAAATGAATAATCGCAAGAAAACAAGAGAGATTCAAATTATCTTTTTAATTCTTAACGCTGTGCCAAAATTTATCTCTTCCATCCTTCTGGTTCTATACAGCAACATCTCCCCTAAGGGATGCTTCTGGGTTCTTCCTCCCCATGGAGGCAGTCCCTTTAGCACAGGACACAGTGACTCAGGGAAGGAAGCATAGTGAAATCCACGATAGTGAAATCCACGATTGAGAAGCCAGTTGTTAGGTTACATGAGAACATTTAGAGGTGTTTGTGGGTTATTGCAACTCTTTTTGACCTCTCTTTTCCTGTTTCTCCTAGCATTTCTTCCCTCCACATTTCCACAGTGGAGGGAAAAGTCAGGACATGTTTTTTTTCTATGTGTTCACATTCCCTTAGGTCCCAAGGTTAGATAAGCAGTGGAGGAAAAGAAAAAGAAAACTACAGATCCAGTGTTTCCTCATACTAAACCCCATCCTACAATAACCTTATTAGCAAAAGAAATGGTATTTTTAAATTTCCATATACCTGCATCTTTCTCGTTCACTCCATGTTTCTGAACTTCTATAATATTGTAATTGTATTTCTATTGCTTTGATAAAATACCCGGGCATAAAGCAACTTAGGGGAGAAAGAGGTTATATTAGTTCACAGTCCATCATAGCAGGGAATTTAGTGTGGCAGGAGCTTAAAACAGCTGGTCCCACCACATCCAGTTAAGACGAGCTAGAAATGAATGCACGCATGCCTGATTCTGCTTAGTCTACCTATTCTACTCTTATAAATCTCAGGACTCCAACGTGGGGAATGGTGCTGTCCACATTCAGGGTGAGATTTCTATACCAATTAACCAAATTAAGACATTCCCTCGCAGATGTACCCACAGGCAATCCTGATGTAGACAATCCTTTACATTCAATTGACAATTAAAACTGTCCAGCACATATATAGAGTATGCTATGTTTATTGATACCTATCCTTTAGAGTCCAGTGTCCAGCGAACTGAAGCCTAATAGTACACTGTTGCCATCAACCTTTCTGATAGCCAATTTCTAGTTCATAGCCATTTAAACTTCAACAAAATTTTCTGCTACTCTCAAAATATATAAATTACTTTAAATTCTAATGAGAGAGAACATTTGAACATGGAAACACTTTAAATTGTTGGATGAATATGCCTAACTCTGCACTCTCCTATGGTAATTTAAAACACGGCACCAAATTTACCTTAATGACATCTTGGCAACCCAAGAAAGAGAGAAGCAATCCAGTCTCTTCCTATTTTAATGTCTGGGATATTCTCATGAAACCATCATGGCCAGGCCATAGTTGGGCAGCTTTGAGAGAAGAGAAACAGATGCTAAGAAAAACCCACTCACCATTCCTGTCACTTAAACCCGTGAAGAGGAATTTCATGTGTGTGAACTGTTGAGAACTTTTCTTAACCTCTAGTCCTCTTTGTGCTAGCCTTTATTCCTTACAAATGCCTTCCTCTCACCCAGACCAGAACCTTCTCTTTGGTACCATTCGACTTGAGGACTTGTCTCATTGACACAGGTTTCAGAAAATGCCCCTGGCAGATTCTACAACCCTGCCAAGATGTGCGCTGTGTGGTATGTTTTATTTCACTCCAGGGTTGGATTCCACGTTACTTCTCTCCAACAGGTCGCAGGAAAGTGGGGTAGATGCTACACAGGCAGTATAACATGATATTTCTTCTGGCATGTGTATGGGGGAAGTGGCAAACTACACAGAGGGCGGCCAAGGAGATCAAGGGAGAATAGTGAGTGTTTTGTCACCTTGGTATCACGGAGAATGCACAGGAACCTGTGATGGATTAGCATAGCTCTCCATCGTCACTGCAAAGATTTTGTGGTTTGGCATTTTTATGTTTGGTGCTCAGGTTGATGACACCCATGGTATTGTACCAGGTTTTGGAACAATTATCTATTCCTATAGCCTCAGGCTCTGTGGGGAGAGAGACAGGTAAAGAATCTGTGCCCTGGGGTCTGGGAGCTACAGTGCACAAGCTACATGGCATGAGACACAGACTAGATGTTGATCATTACATTTCATATCATCTGCCTCAGATTGCCTCAGAGCTGTCATACATGCAGGTTCTGAAAACACAGTGTGCAGCCTTCATGCCTACCACCCCCTCCTTAGATGCTGTGACTCACATGAATTTTAAATGAAAAAAAAAAAAGTCAAGAAGAGAAATTAAACTCCTTTCTGAATACCCCCTCTCCCAAGCCCCCAAAGCAAGCAGCACACTAGAAAAGATCCTTGTATGATTTGAAGAACATCAATCAGTTTCACGGTTGGAGGCAAAACAGTTCCACTGAGAAGCATTTTTAACGCATAACAAAATGCTTGCTTCTCATTGTTAAGGAGAGACAAACTCCAGTCCTGTTCAGTTGCCCTACCTTCATGAGCTATTTCTCTCCTCCTCTGTGGCTGCCATGATAGCAAGGAACAAAGACACACCCACAGATGCTGGGAACCCACTCAGGATTCAAATGATGCCTTGTCTGTCTCTGCTTAGGCCAAAAAGAGCTAAATCCCTCCTGAAACCTAAAAAGAAGAACTAAGGCTATAAATAAGATATGCTTTTTGATTTTCGGGAAATGGGTCTGTACCTATAGGCTAGACCTGGGTCTACACTTTTTCGTGTCATCTGCGGGTTGCCTCAGAGCCTGATGTCTCATCACACATCTGGGTTCAAAAGAACATCAACAGCCATGTGGAGCCCTCGTGCCTACTCAATTTCTTATCCGAATTGTAAGCCCATGAGTGCAATTAGACACCTCATTGGCAGAGTTCCCCCTTGAGAAGATTAATTTCATGGCACATTTGTGCTGGGTAGTTATACAAACTATACTTTCCGAGTTTAATGTGAGAGCATGGGAAAGAGCAATCCTACGTGGGGAACAATGAGACAGTGCTTCACATTTCGGTGAGAGCTGTGATGACTTGTTAACGCCATGACAGCGATGCAAACTATCCCTTTGAGTAGGTTATGAATGGCACAGTTTTGCACACTCATGAAACCAGGTTGCAATGGAAAGGTTATTTCTTACTGAGGTCACTTTGTGTTAATAAGTCAAAATGAGGCTTGCTATCTAAAATAAAACTTAGTATCACGTGTCTGTGTGTGCCTTATAATAGTAATATTTGAGTTGGAGATTGGGGCAGAGAAGCTGCTCCCAGCTCCCAAGATTTTAAAAGAGTTCCAGTAATTGTCTCTCTTTGTCTTGGGAGGACGCATGATGGAGGTCCTATCTCGTGAGCTTTGCTTCAGCAGATGCAGGAGATTCCTGTCTTATTGGGTCTGTGTCGTACTCTTCTGCCCACCCAGACAACCAATTACCTTATATCCTAATCCTTCTCTAAAGTGTTGCTTGACTCCTCTCAGGAACCAGGCTTTGCAACGTCCATTCTCTTTGCCAGACATTCTCTTTTTTCCTCTGTCTCTCTCCATTTATGTATCGCTGTCTCTCTCTGTCTCTCTTTATATCTCTCTGTCTCTGTCTCTCTCTCAACAAAGATCAATGTAGTTTGGGGGGAGGAGAGATGAATCAGCAGTTAATAGCACTAGCTGTTCTGCCACAGAACCAGGGTTCGATTCCCAGCACTCACACGACAGCTCCTAACTGTCTGTAATTCCAGTTCCAGAGGACCGGTCATTTTCTTAGATATGTAATACAGGCAAAATGCCCATACTCATAAAGTAAATAAAATACAATTTAAAACAACGAAAAGATTATAATTTGAAGAGTTTCACCTGGATCGGCCCAACAGCGATACTAGTGGTAATGCGAAGGGGTTTTGCAGTAAAGAGCACCAGCGTGGTCTTGCAAGGTTTTGCAGCGTTAAGGAGGAAAGGGTTAAAAAGCTGAAGAGGCTGCTGCAATTACAGATGAGGATCATATGCTCTGTATCCTAAGAAATAGGGGAAAGGGAGTCCCTCAAGATGCCTTTTTATTTATGATGGAGATGTTTAACCTCATTCAAACATAATACAGTGTGTGTGTGTGTGTGTGTGTGTGTGTGTGTGTGTGTGTGTGTGTGTGTGTGTGTAAGCATTCCATGGCACACAAAATATATACAAATTTAATGTTTTTATGGATGAGAAGAGGAGATATAATTTCCTTTGCAGAAGTCTGAGAAGGAGAAGAGGAAAGAAATCCCCTGGGATAAAAGGATGTGCCAACATCCCATGGTGCTGTGTGCATGGACACTTCCTCTACTGCCTACAGAAAATCTGCCTTGTAAAATCTGCCTGTGGATTGGGGTCCTCAGAACTGAGTAGTAGGCTTTTGTAGGAGAAAAAGCTATAATATTATGGTTGCTTAAAGAGCTGAGGGCAGCCTCAAAGTAGGACTAAAGTTGAAGAGAACGCTGTGTGGGGGCATCCAATAGTGGTCCAGGCCCACTGCCACTGTATTTTCTGTCCACCTGTCTATCTACCCAGCCACATATTCATTCATCTACCTATCATTTACCTCCTCTTCTAATTGGGAAAGAATAAATAGAACTATGAAAACTGAGCTAGAATAACTCTTTCCCCACCATGTATGTGGCATTTCAAAAATAAGATTTTTACAGCTGTGGACATTAACCCATCAAGTCATGATTTATGTGTATTGAAACAATGGAGGCAATTTCTGCCTTGATGGATGGAGTGTCTCTCCAGGACCATGTGCTCTATATCACTCAACCCAGTGCATGGGCTGCAACTGGGAAGGCTTCCTTATTAAGTGCTCCATCCCTCCCTCTGTCTTCTGGATAGAGCTTCACACACTTAAACATCGCAGCTCTTTCATCAGCACAGTACAGGGTGCAGTCTTCCAGAGTTGGGACAAAGAGTCAGGTAGATATATGGGCACTTTGTAAGCTTAAATCTCAAAAGTTTGTGTATAAATCAATTATTTTGAACTGTGGCTGCATTTTCCCCATTGAAACTATGTTATAAATTGTGTGGGAGACTTCATAAATCTCAGACCTAAACACTCTTTAAAATATATTCTCTTTACATGGTAGGATGGATTGTTTCCCCCCTCCTCCTTCTTCTGAACTTGGCATACATTTAGCTAGGTCAATGGGATTAAGCCTTGAATATTATAACTCAACCCAGAGAAGGGGATCTTGTAGTAATTTTATGGGGAATTTCTGCCCCCACTCTATTCCACTTAGCTCCTGAGTAAATGACACAGAGACATCAGATTTTATTAAAAAGCTGTTGGCACTATGCTGGGCAGGTTTTGAGCTATTCTAACCTGACTAGTCTGTTAATAACCAAATAAAGATTCCATTATTTGCCGATTGAGTCTTGCTGTGTTTCATGCCTGTCTGTGGGGTGAGCTTCTCTTGGCCACATGTTCATGGTTCATCATCTTGGTCCATCCCACCTCATAGTGACTTTCTTTTCCGCTCTTTTGATCTTCTCTCTCCTCATGGTGCCTACCTGAGATTTCCTCACTCTGTCTGCAGTCTAGCTACCCTCTCTCCCCTGCTCAGTCACAGGCCTTTTGTTAACCAGAGATTAGCGGGGAGCATTCCTTACAACACATTGGTCAATACAATGCCCATGTTCAGACTACAACCTGATCTTGGGCCATAGGACTCAGCATCTGAATACACAGCACACAGCACCACTCTGACGCGTTCTTAGTTAATAAATAACCTGAGATTGGTACAAGGAAATCACACACACTAGAAGTGGTGCAGGACCTGTTATTCTATATAATCCACCTTGAAGGATAGGTTAGACCACAGTGAGACTCTATCATATCCCACTGCCCTTAACTTACAATTGAATGTAGGCTAAACCCAAGTTCAAGATGCTGTCTGTAAGCAGGGGAGCAATAGTGTGAAAGGAGGGATAGAGAAGATGATGGCTCGAGGAGGAAGAAGGTTGATCCTATTGTTTGGTCATCTTAGTATTCCTGTGAGCAAACGATGGTCAGCAGAGTTTACAAAACAGCAATATACAACTTCTGAATACTATGAAGGTACTAAAATAGTAGTAGAAAGGTACTAAAAAGTATATCAAGCCTTGGGGCTTTCCTGGAGCTTCTGTTCCTGAGTGAGAAAAGTCATATGGGGATGCTCCAGATGGAGAAGTGACACTCTGAACCTATCAATTCCTACATGAGCACTGAAGGACGAACAGCAAAGGGGAACCATGGACGGTAGAGATTAGGAGGCACACACTGCAGCAGCTGAACCTATCAATTCCTACATGAGCACTGAAGGATGAACAGCAAAGGGGAACCATGGATGGTAGAGATTAGGAGGCACACACAGCAGCAGCCAGAACCATGCACTTTATACACAAATTAAATCCAATGGGCATTTGTGTGCGTCCCATAGTGCAAAACCCCTAACATAGGCTTCATGAGAAAAGATGCAGACAATGCCATAGGTTCCGATTCATCTGAAAATCATCTTGAATGATTGACTACCGATGTTTTCCAGTTAGGACCACAAGAACCTTGAGGGCTGCAAAGGGAAAAATCACCTATATTTGTCAGCAATTTTATCTGCCAGCTTAAAAAAAATTAAAATAGAGACGTCTAGTTATAATATTAACTATATAAATGCACGTATTCATTGAAATTCTTGACACTGATACTATTTGGGGCTCTCCTGAAAGTGAATAACAATAGGCAAAGTTTGAGGTATAGAATTCACAATTTCTGTCAAAAGGAGAAAACTACTGAGAGAACATAATTAGCCCCAGGGCTTCTCTGGAGCTAAGTTTCCAAACTTCTTAACTCTAGAACTTAACTATCATGGGAGCTGTGATCATGACTGTGAGGAATGTGAGGAAATAGGGCTTTTTTTGGGTAGTTTATATATGATAAAAATGCTATTTTTTTCAGCTACATTGTTGGTTCATGTTGAGGCCCCCAGATCCAGGTATTATTAGTATCTTGAAGAGTTTTCATACAATGCCCATAGGCCATGTTCCTGAGGAATAAGACAATGAGAAACCCTTTAAAATTCACTGGAAATCAATGTGATCCGAGTCCATCTGTGAAGATCGGTATGCCAATAATGCCCTCAGTTATGGAGGATAAGTCTCTACTTGCTTTAAAGCCACACATTTTCCTCAATACCTATATTTAGATTCTACCCACCCTTGGGAAGCCCATGACTTCCTAGGACAGTGTGGGATGTCCTGCCAGTGGTCACCAGGCTCACAATGTGTGAGGAATCTTTCCCCAAGCAGAGTTTCAGGCTACCACTAGGGACATAAAGGGTTCCATCTCTTAGGCCCAAGTAAGGAGTGACATTGGACTCTATTTCTCAGGTGTGAGGCTATCTGGAAGCTTCTGTGCCTGCTTTAACTAGAGGATGTGGAATAATTGGTAGAAATTACAACCCAGAAAAATCATTTAAAGTCAAGTAACAATGCCACTGTCCTTTACTGAATCTAGTGAACCCCATCATAGCTGTTTGAGCTGGAGTTTGAGAGCAGAATCAAAGACAGGGTAGTATGCAGGATCGGCATGTTCTTGTGGAAGGGAAGATAACAAAGCAGAACCATACCTCCTAGAATAACTATTCTTCATAAAGGAAAAGAACCACCACTTGCTATAGTAGCTGGATGAACTGAGAAAAGATTTTGTTAGTTGTAGTAAGTCAGACACAAATTAACAATTACTGCACAATTTCACACAGATGGGGAATACCTAAAGGCTAAACTCAGAGTGGTTTCCGGTGACTGGGCTTACAGAACTAAAATAAGAATATTTGTTGAGAGGGCAAGCTTTTAGTTTTAACCTAAGTAAGTTCTGGAGAGATATATACAGAATGATTATAGTTAGTAATAATGTACAGCATACTTAAAACGCAGTAAGAGAGTGGCTCTTACATATGCTCTCTAGCATGGACGAAGATGAGTCCATGGTGATACTGTAGGTTAATTAGCCTCACGGAAATCATTTCACAATGCCTGCTTTTATTGCAAGACCTGTCATACACCTTAAATACAATGATTGCCAATAAAGCTCAGTCAAAAAGTAATTCTTCTGATCTGGGGGAGGGTAGAAAAGGAGAGTTGATTAGAACAAAGTAAATAACGTGCATGTGTGAAGATGTGGCAATGAAACCCCTTACTTTGGATGCTAGCTTTAAATTCCTTTAACATGAATTTTTAAAGGATAAAATTACTATACTTTTCCTTGACGATGAACTTTTTTTTTTTACTGTTTCTTTCCTTACACTGAAATGTTGTGTTTTCTTTGCTTACCCTAAATTATAAATAAAAACAATGGTCTGGGCCAATAAAGTGTCTCTCTTCTTCTGAGCAAATGTGATAAGTTTGTATGCATGCATAAATTTATTTTCTTCCTTCCTGTAATAAATAATGAATGAAAACATAATAAATGAAAGAATTTTTAATATAAGTGCTTCATACATGTGTGTGTTTTATAATGTATATGTATATATATGTATACACACATATATATATATAAATATATATAATTTCAATAGGTGATTAAATATTTCCAATGGCTAAACTAATCCATTTAATTCTTCTCTTTCTTCTATACACAGAGATTTCCTCAAAACATTTTGGACCTAGTGCATTGTAGAAATAAATACTGTCTGAATTCAGAAATGATTTTATAGGTACCAGAAATGTTTATCAATACTGCATTTCACAAAGAAGTTGAAGAATATAAACAGCCATGTCTTAAGGTAGTACCTTATTCCAGTAACTGAGAATGTAACATGTCATTGAGTCCTCATAAACCCTCAGTGTAATCCCCACTGTATGGATGAGGGATTTGGAGCTCAGAGGTATTAACTTATTTCCTCGAAGCAGTAGCGATATTTCATCTGAAACTCACAAACTCTCAACAACATGGGCTTTCACCCTTTCTACCATAATGCACTGCGATAACTTGTCTTTAAAAAGCTGAATACTCCCAAGCCTTGGAATGAGCACTCTGGCCTTTTCAACCTTGAGCACCTAATCTCTTACTGAAATTATTTATATCTATATATGCTACAAAATGTATGATTCTGTCATGCTGGGCCAGTTGATTTTGTATATATACTGAGTTTATTTTGAGAAGAGAGAAAACTTGACTTGGTAATTTTTCATGTCATTCAGCCCTAGTTTCAGCTTCAAACCTACTTAGGCATATGGGATAAATGTCCTGGTAACTTCCCAAAATGTCTGTGTTCTTTTTTTTTTTTTTTTTTTTTGAAAAGGTAAAATGAGATTATTCAAAGTCTGCAAGGAATTTTATGTTGGTTCAATAAGTTGAGAGAAAATGTGAATCCATCCATTTCCTATCTTAATTGAAAGGACACCTGCAGGTTTTATTGATTAGGCTTCTTAGCAATAATTCTGCTTCCTTAATTAGTTCTCTTGCAATTACATGGAGATTAATTTTCACTCTGAGTATCAAATCATAGGAATCAAATAAAAATATTTATTGAATGTCTACTGAGTGTGAGTCACTGTGAAATGAAAATTAGGAAAAGCTAATGAGGTCATCCTGTTGTCCTCTATTTAGGGATGTTGTTTATCCTGTCAAATGTTCTCTCTGGGTCCTTATCTGATATGACTGAAACTAACTAATCCTAGGTAAAAATAGTTTCTGGAGAACTTTGTTTTCCTGGATGACCATGGATCCTTATCTGCCTGCCTGGATCCCTCCCACTCTTGCCTTCAAACCTTCCACTAATTCAATACCAATTCCCTTAAATGAACACATGTTCAAGGCATATGTTGCTTTTCTTTTTTCCAATTCTGTTACCTATTCTGGTCATAGTTCTATGGTTTTCCCTGTGAAAATCTGTACATATCATTCCCAGCCAAAGAACATAAATGGGCCATTATGAACGGCACACTCTAGTGGAAGTCATCAAGCCCGAGACAAACTGGGTAGCGCCCCATTCACTGTGAATTATTTAGGCATGAGCATATGAACCACTGGGCCTTTTCTTGGGTTTTACTGGGTTCATCAAGCCTCTTCTTTCTGTTATCATTTCCTCTAGGTCCAGGTCTTCTGGAGGTCACTATGTAGATCATTGTGGGGAACAGAAGAGGCCTTGCATAAGTGCGTAGGGAAAGCCCTGAGAGAAAGCATTATTAACAAGGACCGATGGCACAGACTCACAGGAACTGTCAAAGCCTTCTTCTTATTAATGTGTTGATGTTAGCAGTGGGTGTGCAAAGGCTAGTAACTGATTTCTCCTCGTGGATGTTTAAGCATCTTCACTAAGGGACTAAAAGGCTACAGAATCTGGAAAATCTTGTGTCAAACCTTTGCTCTGATTGATTATGAGTTTGCTATCTGCCCAGACCACCAGAAACGAGGAGTACAGGAGAAGAGTCCTACCTTGGAATCTTCTTTACTTCTAAACTGCACAGTCCATTGTGCTTATCCTTCATGAAATAGTGGCAGCTGTCAGGTAAGACGTAATACAGCAAGAATATAATTAAGGATTTTTCACAGAACCAGGAAGATGTTGGCTGTGTCATAGCATAGGAAACCACTTATGATAGTTGTGGTTGAGGTGTTCGTCGCATAATGCACAGTTGTTCAAAGTTTCTGGTGAATTTTATTCAGCTCATCTAATTGTGCCACTCGATCTCGAAGAGCGTCACCTTCATCGTGGAGTTTGACATCATGTATACTAGAACAGAATGATTCTGGTTTAAAGGACTTAAAACTTTTCTGCAATCGTGGCTCTTCTCGCTAGAGTCTTCGTTTCTAATCATCAGTGACATAAATACCTCAGAATGCAGAAACCTTGACTACCAGTGCATTTTTCCAATGGCCTTATATTTAAGTGCAGTTGAACATGACTTGGGGGAATTACCACTGTCCTAGTTAAGGTTTTGTTGCTGAGAAAAGCCATCATGGCCAAGCCAACTCTTATAAAGGAAAACATTTAATTGGGACTGGCTTACGGTTTCAGAAGTTTAGTCTGTTATCATCATGGTGGGGAGTATGGCGTGCAGGCAGACATGGTGCGGGAGACGTAGCTGAGAGTTCTACATCCTGATACAAAGGCAGCAGAAGGTGTACCCACCCTGGGTGTACCTTGAACACACGAGACCCCAAAGCCTGCCTGCACAATGACACACTTTGTCCAACAAGACCATATCTACTCTAATAAGCCCACACCTCCTACTAGTGTCACTCCCTATGGGCCAAGCATACCGACACATGAGTCTATTGGGGGTAGGGAAGGGACTTACTCAAACCACCACAACAGCTATGGAGACAGACACTTTTTCAAATAGCTCCTGCTTCAAGATGGCTCTAACAGTGAGATCAGCACTCTCCACTCAATAAAATACACATATATTTAAAAAATGCTCAAAGTGCTTTGCTACTTGACTAAATGCTAAACAGGAAGAGAAGTAAAGAAGGGAGCTGAGAGTGATGTGAAGGCCGATTGCCAGCACCACAGACTTGTAGACATGGAGAGGAAACGAAAGCCCCTTTAGCCAGCAGATTCAAGATTCCACAGAGGATATATATGTGAGCATGGGGTATGTGTATAGGGGTACCTGTCTTCCTCTTTGACTCCAGTTGCTAGAAGCTCTCCTCCTCAAAGAGGCAAAGCACTGAGTCACTCCAGGTAGTAGACTGTTAACCTGTTAGATTCTCCCCCTCCATTTAGACAGGAACACAGGTCCCACACAGGGAGAGGATGCTGAATGAATACCCCGAGGGTGGAGATGAATAGAAATGCTGTGACAACAAAAGCTGTCCCCAAAGGGGATGTCAAATGTGACACAGCCACAGTTCAGCTAATTAGAGACATTTCATCACTGTAAGGCTATACATACTTACATGGGGAACAGGCTCTAAGAGATAGAGGGGCTGGCAGAAAGGGTGAGTCATGAAGCTCACAGCTATGGATACAGACGTGGAGGAACCTGAAGGAAGGAGCAATTATTCCATTCCATGGCCTGGGAAGCAAAGACAATGAGCAAATGGTTCATTTATTTATTAAATTAACAGAAATGAGTTACTCAACAGCCAGAGGATTGTTTGAGACTCACAGCCTTCTCCAGTCATGATGGGACTAATAGGAATAGGAAAAGAGGTCCGTAATCTTCAATAGGTAGCTGCACTTGGGATAACATTCCAGCTATCACATAGGGAGCTCTTCCTGCTTCCTTCGTGGGAGTGTCTACCTTGCCTCTTTTTTTTTTTTTTTTTTTCCCATCTTTATTAACTGAGTATTTCTTATTTACATTTGATTGTTATTCCTTTCCGGTTTCCGGCTAGCCCCTCCACTCCCCTTCTATATGGCTGATCCCTCCCCATCCTTCCCACATTACTACCCTCCCCCCAACAATCACGTTCACTGGGGGTTCAGTCTTGGCAGGACCAAGGGCTTCCCCTTCCACTGGTGCTCTTACTAGAATATTCATTGCTACCTATGTGGTTGGAGCCCAGGGTCAACCATGTATAGTCTTTAGGTAGTGGCTTAGTCCCTGGAAGCTCTGGTTGTTCATATGGGGTCTCAAGCCTTGCCTCTTCTGGACCCTTGCATCTTGTACTTTATTATCCTGGTAAACTACCTTAGAAACTTATTTAAAACTGATCTGGCTCAGCTTCAGATCATGGGTGTAGCCTAGGCTCTGCACTGCTAAGTACAGAAGGGAAGATGATACTTCTGTGCCGTTTGCACCAGGAGCAGGAAAATGCTACTATTTAGCCTGCTTCAAAACCAGCGAAGTGCTGAGGGTGGAAAGACGGCTCCGTGTTAAAGTCCTGGACTGTTCTTGCTGAGGACCCAAGTTCAGGTCCCAGTCCCTGCACGGGGTGGCTCACTGCTGCCTGTAACTTAACTCCAAGGGACCTGATGCCTTCTTATGATATCCAGGGCAATTGCACTAATATGCACCGCTCCCACATATTATATAAATACATATGAATAATTAAAAGAAAAATGGAAAATAAGTAATTGGCAGGGCAGGATGTGGATCAATAGTAGAGTAACTCCTTAGTATATAGGTGGCCCTGGATCAATCTCTAGCACCACGGGTATGAATACATGCAATTGTAGCACTTGGAAGCAAAAATAGAGGCAGGATGATCTGAAATTTAAAGTCATCTTTGGGGTTGGGGACTTAGCTCAGCAGTAGAGCGCTTGCCTAGTGAGCGCAAGGCCCTGGGTTCGGTCCCCAGCTCCAAAAAAAAAAAAAAAGTCATCTTTGTTCACACAGCAAGTTCAAGACTAGCCTGGACTACATGATAGCCCCATCCTCAAAAGCAAAGAGGAATCAGCTGGTGAGATAACGAAGGAGATGATTCTTGAATTTCATCCCCATAGCCTCTAACAAACTTCTAAGATAGATTAGGGGAGAGAAGGTAGATATGAAATATTCCATGAAATTTATAACTGGAAAATGAAACAAATGCATTCTGGGAATTTTTAAAACTACCTTAATCATACTGTATTTTACCACCATGTCTGTGTAACTATACTTTTAAATATGTTCATTAAATACAAGAGAAGGCCTGTCATTTCAAAATTGAAAGTTGTCAACAAAGGTCATCATTGTCAAGGAAGAAACAAGTCACCTCAGAAGAGAGAGGCTGTGATGAAATGTATGATGCATACACATGCACAGACAGACACAGGAACATACATGCATGCCCCCCCACATGCACACACACATGCACACACATGTAAACACATGCATGCACTAGCAAATACATGCACACACTCATGCACACATTACACTCATGAACACACATGTACACATATGCACATACAGGCACACATGGGCACACATGCAAACACACCTGCACACACACATACACATATAGACACACACACACCACCTTCTGAAGAATACAAATACAACTGATGGTTATGAATCTCTCAGTTTACTACTTTATTTTTATTTTAAAATTAACCAGAGAAATTAAAGAATAAAAAGAAGGAAGGGAAAAGCAATTCCATGAGGCTTTTACAACATGGCAAGGACTATGAGTCTTCCACATTTGGGGACAACAATCCCCACTAATAGAGGGATGTAGACCACAGAACAAGACTCTGCCTCATGCAAATCATGATTCTAAATCTTTGAAGACTTTAAAAGACAATAATTAATAGTTACATCCCGCATTTTCAAATTGCTCCTGAGGGCACAGGGATTTACAGAGCCATCAGAAACCAGAGAGGACTGCAAGGTCTTAGTTCTCTACCTTGATCACACCCACCCCACCCCGAGTTTCACTCATACACACAATAGTACATGTGAAAACTGTTAAGAGCAGTCAACAGCATCATGGGAGCACCAACAGTTTCGAAGTCCCTCATCCAAATTGCTTTTTCTGCCAGCAATTCCTGACTATTTGTCTTTCCAGCTAGCTAAGGCTAGACCTTTTGTGAGTCTCATTTGCAGATCAGGCCTCTGATGCCCCTCCAATCGTGCCTATGGCCGGGAGTCTTTCTGCACTGGTGCCTATATTCACTTGCGGCAAAGAAGTAGTTATAGTTCACATAGGTAGGGCTAGGTAGGGACCTGGAGAGACACAATGAGGGCTCAGGAAGAGGGGCTTTGGAATTGGATGGAGTCCATTTTCAACTCTGCCCTTCTTCTCTCTTTGATCTTAAGCAAACTGCCTGGCTTCTTGGGGTGACTGTCCAAATATGAGCACACAAATGCTCTTTTCAGAGTTGCTAGAACTCAAGTAAATATAAAGTAAACACACGACAAGTCTCACAGCAACTCATATGCCAAAGACCCTCAAAATCTAGCAGGTCTGTTTGACAACGTGTGGCTAGCTAGGAACGCAGTCCAGCATGGGTGTAGATGGCAGTGTGTGTTGCAATGTCAAAAGGTCAGACGGTGCTGGAAGTGTCCTTCCCTGCTTGACAACCTCATTAGGCTTTCCACACCTCCCACAGGTTTCGTGTTTAGTTCAGACTGGAATTTCAAGTTATTTGAAGACAAGATGTATTTTATGTGGGATGCCTTCGTTAAATGTAAAATATTTGACAAATCTGTCATCATAAAAGACCGGGAGGAAAGCAGTTAGTGTGAGTTTGAAAAAAAAAAAAGAAGAAGAATTTGAGGAAAATCAGACACCAAATAAGAGCTTATTATCTATCATAAATTTCGAAGAATCTTTACCAAAATTAGTGTCAATTTTAACTGAGTTATAAAATATGAATGCCAATAATACCTCATTCCAGATTGAACTATTTTAAGTCCTTAAAAGGAATTCTTCAGTGACACTAGAGTTTCAGAGTCAGGTTGAAGGGGAGCTCGTCTTGATCTCTATTGTCTGATTTTATCAGATGTTTAGATCTTCCAGGCATTGTGCTAAGAGTTTTACCTATCGATTTCCCATACGCATGCTATGACTCCTTGTGTCAGGTAGTACTGACATCCTTGCTTGACAGGGCTGGACCACCGAGGCTCAGAAGGTGAGGATCTACTTGTCTGTGTCAGCGACGGCAAAGCCTAAGAACCCTGTAGTCCACCTCTGACTCCAGACAAGATCAAGCCACCCCCTGACTTTCCAACAAGGCTTAGTCAGAAAATGCCATCAGCTCTTCTACCTCCTGCAATGGCCCCTCTGAGCCACTTCATCGTCTGCCTCATCTGCTCTCCCATTTAATGGCCATTTGACTCTCGATTGTCAGTCATTTGGAAAGTTAAGGACGGGTGAAGCTATTACTAATTGATTTTAAAGTAGGAGAAAGAATGGTTCTAAGTCTGAAAATTGCATCCTTGGCCATAAAAATAATGGCTATCGTTATTGAATTATTTTCTCCGAGTGACTGGGGCCATGCTGCCTTTAGATCGCATCATCCCTGTGGGAACCGAGGATCGTAAGTTTGAAGTGAGTTGAGCGAGGTCACTGTGTTAGTGACTGTCAGAGAAGGACTATTAGCTGACAAAATCTCATCCTGAAGATGAAGCTGCCGCATCTAATCTTTACAACCACACAGTCTTTAGTAGTCCTACTTTTTTTTTTCTTTTTGACAGGGTCTCTCTACGTAACCTTGTCTGTCACAGGACTTACTGTAGACCAGCCTGGCCTCAAACTCACAGAAATCTGTTTACCTCTGCCCCCGAAATGCCGAAATTAAAGGTGTATGCCACCAAGCCTGGTGGTGTCTTTAATTTTTTAAAAGAATTATTTGATTGGTGTGTACATGTATTTCTGTCTGTGAGTGTGGGCCCTATGTAGAAGTGCCTGTAGTGGGCAGGAGATGGGATGAGATTCCATGGACCCAGAGTTACAGAAAACCATAAGCCGCCTGCCGTGGGTCCTAGGAACTGGACTTGGATCCTCTTCAGAAGCAAAAGGATGATTAATTACGAAGCAAACTCTCCAGCTCGGTCTTCAGTTTTGTATGGGGCTTAGTTGGAGGACCCTGATGCTGAAGGTTGCAGTCCACCGTGTCCCGACAGCTCCCCAAACTCTGAGCAAAATGGAGGACTTCCTTCTCTCAGAGGCGTTTTCTACTCTCTGCCTGACCTTATTTGGAAGATGAGCAACTGGGCCTGGCTTATTTTAAGAGTAACCTATGACATAGTTCCCTTCAAACACTCCACCTGCTGCCCATACGATAAAATTAAGTGTTGTATTTCCACCACAGTGATAGGTTTGTGCTACTTAATGCAAACGAAGCCTACTGTGGACACCTATCAGGCGAACCCCCAGCTGCTGCCCTCTTCCTAACTCTTCCCCTCATCCCTGAAATAAAGTTCAGCTGCTTCTCTGAAGCTGAGCCTGGCAGTCTGTCATTACACAGTACTCACAGACTTCTGAATCCTGTCCTTTGACTCTTCTCCCTCGGCTTTATGGGTCAGTGGTCCCCTGATAAAAGGGGAAACCCATAGGCATATATATATTTATATACATATAAATATATATTATATAATTTACATTTGACTTTATTAGATAAGTGCCTTGAGCTGATTTTTTTTCTTCTGCCCATTTTCTTTCTCTTTCCTACAAGGTATATTATAAAACAAGCCACACAGGAAAAGCTCAGAGTAACAGAAGCTCTACGGTCTTCTTCCAATGAGAGGCTACGGGTGTTATGCACAAGCTGCCCAATACCACCAATCATGTTTCTTCTGTCCTGATTCGTTGTATTGAGTAACTCTCTTATGAAGAAGCCCCATAAACCTTCAAATCTTTGCTACCTTCTCTATTGGCCTGGTACTTCATCAGCGTGGGTCATTCTTGTAACTGTTTTGATACCTGTTGTACTGAGTAGCACAACTCTCTTGAATGCTTGAGGTTACTCTTAACGAAGGCTCAAGTTGGGGGTGGTTCTCTATGTGGAAGAATTCTGGGCTATAATCTGTGCCATTTGGTTACTTGTTATTAAAGCCCTCATCAGCAGAATTCATCTTCTGTCTCCACACTGTCCAGTCTGCATTCTGAGAATTTATAAGATCCTGATCAAAAGGCCAGTGACAGCCAAGGAGACTGTAAGCAGGAGAGCAAGAGACTTTACATAAACTCTGCCTACAGTTGAGCGCCTGCTTATGATAGCCAGCGGCGACTTGCTCGTCTAGTCATACTTTATTTTAATTAGTTTGTTTTCCCTCACCAAACACCTTCAGAGAAACTGGGCCACACCCCAAGTTAAAAACAGACATGGTTCTCAGCATCACGAAATCCACAGCTTAGGCAACGCACGTGCCTTCTTGCAGCATTGAAAAATTCACATGTAAAAACATCTCCAAATGATGTGTGTATTATTTACATACTGTTAATAAGTAGAAATTGACAACATTTTCTATACAAATAATTTCTTCTAATTCTCAAAATCGCACAGGTGGTTTAGAATAACAACAATGTTGGCAGGTTAAGAAAGTGAAGATGAAGCATCTTTTTAAGAAGGATTTGCTTTTGTTGGGGATTCAGCTCAGTGGTAGAGCGCTTGCCTAGCAAGCGCAAGGCCCTGGGTTCGGTCCTCAGCTCTGGGGAAGAAAAAAAAAAGATTTGCTTTTATTTTTTTATCACCCCCCCATGTGTGTGGTGTGTGTGTGTGTGTGTGTGTGTGTGTGTGTGTGTGTGTGTGTGTGTGTGTGTTTGTGTACTTGCATATGTGCAAATGTGTGTACTGGTGTCTGAGGAAGGTTGAAAATAGTAAATAGTGTTAGATCCTCTGAAGCTGGAGTTACAGGTGGTTATGAACAAACAACCTCGTATGGGGACAGAGAACAAAATTTAGGTCCTGTGGAAGAGCAACACACAACCTTAGCCACTAAGCCATCTCTCTAGCCCCATAAAATGAAGTTTTCAGGCATAGAAACCTCACGCAGGTAAACCAAATGATAAGTGATATACATGAACTTCACCCCAGGTCTTCAATAGGAAAGCTCATTTTATTTCTCAGGATTACTATGATACCACGGTAATGTCACTTTGAGTTAATATTTATATTGTCACTGGACTTATAACATCTTTTCACTTCACTCCCCATATTGTATAAACACAAATACTGTATGCATACATATCGACACAGCAGCAATTAGTCCTAGTAAACTGTAACGAGTTGGATTATCTTTTGTCTCTCACTCTAGTCCTCCTCCCCATCACCTTGGCTCACCACAGCACTTCCCTGCAACCACGAGATGCAGATGCTCATGATGCTATGATGATCTGAGAAGGTATTTGAATCTGTTTTGAAAGATCTTTCCAGTTGAGTTTAGTAGTAAAAGGAATGTAGTCTTCGTTTACATTACACTTGTTTCTATTTGTTTGAGGGATTTGGCTTTTATATAGAATGGTCTTCTCGGGATGCTCCGGGTGCTGGAGTAACAGATGTCACCATGTCTGGCTACATTCATATTAAAAATAATATCAGTGTCATCCAGTGGATGCAGTCCCTTGCATGTGTAAGCGAGCTGCAGAAGGAACAAACAGACTGGCAGCCGATATCCTAAGCCTCTTGAAGGTTCTCTCTGTAACTTGATCATGTCTAGACAGTCATCGCAGACAGTGTTATCATTAAAACATCCTTTGCCAACATAACAGTATAAACATATCTGAAAGTACTAACGCAGCATATTTAGAAACCCAAAAATGTCACATAGCATGAATTACACGACGCATCCCACGCCTTTGATAATGTTTAGCAGGATCAGAATGAAGCAGATTTCTGAAACTTTATGTTTTCTGATGCAATATGGGAAAATAATGAATTTTAATTTTTTCTTCTTCTTGAAGTTAAGCTAGCTATCATGAGCCTGATTCAGAAGGACATCTTTTAGCTCATTTTAAATCAGCGTTTTCTAACGGAATCTGTTGATCCAGTAGCGTAACTGTTTCATAGTGAAGTCAAAACATGAGGTGATCTCAGTTGAAAGTGAAGGGACTTCTGAAGAGCATGTGTTTCCTGTGAATATACTGTCTGCATGGTGTGGTGTTTTTTATTATAGCAAACGTTATTTTTACATCCTTGTTAGTATGAATAATATTATTTTCCATTAAATTTTTGGATTGGTCATTGCAGGCACATAGGAAAAAGCCTATTAATTTTTGTTTATGTTTATAATAT
Organism: Rattus rattus; assembly: GCF_011064425.1. Classification (NCBI taxonomy): domain Eukaryota; kingdom Metazoa; phylum Chordata; class Mammalia; order Rodentia; family Muridae; genus Rattus; species Rattus rattus. Next base: position 30,900,586 of record NC_046157.1, on the reverse strand, counting down.
GCAATCTTATTTCCATTACTTTTCCATTTAATTCATCTGGACTGTCTGAGTAGGCAGCCATCATAATCTGAAAATTAAGACATTTTGCCTTCTCCTTTCCAAAACAGATTTCTCTTGAGACAGAGACAGCAGCATAGTGTTAAAAATCTTTGGTAATAGCCAACATCTTTATTTTAATGACATTACTGTGAATTTTTTGCTGACTGTTGGTTTAAAATAAAACCTTTAAGTACAGGGCCCATGGCTGGATGAATCCATCCATGAGCTCCCCGTGCCACATCGAGATGATCCTCACTGAGAAGGAACAGATTGTTCCAAAGCCAGGAGAGGACGTTGCATGGAAGAAAAAGATATCCCAGAAGAAACTGAAGAAACAAAAACTCATGGCATGGGAATAAATATAGCATAAAATAAATGCAAATAAAGTAAAAAAAAACCCTTTAAGTTAAGGAAATATGGGCTCATCTCTAGGTTACTTGGGGATTTAAGAAGTGACAGGTACTTATTTTGGGGGGATGAAGATTTTGGGGCATTATGTGGCTAAGAGATAGACAGAATAGAGCTCTGTGATTGGCCTAAAGTAGAGAGAATGGTGTCATCGAGAGGGCTGCAGTAACAGCGGGCATGCAGACCTGAGTAGAGGCTCTGATTCAAAAGGCAGATTGATGCTGATGAAGAGAGAGATGTGAGGAGACTAGATTGTATAGACTTGAGCAGAAACCTTGAATTTGAATCCTAAGCTCTAGGGACCTAGACTATACTAGGAGAGGACACAAAGGGAAAGCTTAATGAATGGTTTGGGGAATTTCTGACTTCTGGTTTTCTTCTAGTCCTCTGTCTAGAAATCTTGTGTGTAGGCCATGATAATCATGGAATATGAAATAATGAAAGTTTGGTCAGTCAGTCACTCAACCACTCTGTTTGGGAAGAGTCTATGCAGGAAGCCAGTCCAGTAATTCCATGAGTATGAAGTTTGCAGGGCTGGTATGTGGAGTCAGATCCGGAATGGAAAAACTGGTGTCTGTTACGTAGAAGTGCCAGCCCAAATGATGACAGCATGTGACTGACAGCGTGTGACCGAAGCAAGGAGAGCCTGAGGAAAGGATTACAGGATAGTTTGCAAATATAAGAGGTCAGAGAATCAGGACAAATAAAATCAAATGGACTTTGTCAAAAATAGAGAGACAAAAGGTAACTGAGGTAAAATAAACTCTTCTTAAACCGGCTGAGCTAAACTGGAAGGAACTGAACAGAGCCAGCTGTGCCTCAGGAGACAGGAACAGGTTAGACATGCAGATCTGCAAAGGATGCATAAACTGCAGTAACTCTGCAGCTGGGAGGCAATGCACCTTTCACGGATCGGGCAAGATGACCAAGCAGCGAGCTCAAGGATGCTTTCCTTAAAGGGGTGGGAGTCTTGACTCTTAGGGGAATGAATGAAAGAGGGGAGATTGAGAGGAGAGGGGGGAGGGAAGGAGGGAGGAAAAGAAAGAGATATTCAAAAAAGTCAGATATAAAGGATTATTAATAGAAAAATTTTAAAACACTGAAGTGTAGGGAAATTGCAGGATTGGAGATGAAGAGTTGATTGCAACAAAAGGGCCAGATGCTGCAGTTAATCTGGGAAAGAGGATGGGCACGTAAGCATATATAGAACTGTGCCTAAGGTATATACATAGATACTTTGTGGGAGAAGAAAGGAACTGCTTTGCTTCTCTCTTTAAGAATAAATAGAGTCATTAGACTAAGACATGAAACCAGGCATAAGAACAGATGAAAAAAATAGTTCAATAGTGACTTTAACGTGAAATTTTCCAGAGGATTAATTAGGAGAAGAAAGAATTGCTGAACATTAATTGGGAGCAGCTGCCTGATCCTATCAAGGGTTAGTGGATGGAGAATGAAGGGCACTCAGTGGGAGACCACTGCCTGCTGGTCTCCGGGGCTTGAGGGATCAGGAGATGACTGGAAAGGCAATGGGATAGAAATACAAGGAGACAGGGCCTGAGGGTCATGGTAACTCTGCCATCACAGGTGGAGTTTTATACTCAAGCCTTGGTAAAAATTCAACAATAATCCAGTTGGTTATTATAGATTGTGTCTGTTCAATATTGATATCTTACATATAAATTAGAAGGAGAGAAGCTAGTGTCATTGATGTAATATTGGGCACTTGCCCTCCCACACATAAGGAATCTGCCCTGCGGTCCGCATTCTCAGCAGCAGGGGTTCAGCGACCCATGGTTTATGGTTCAGTGTACTTTCTGTGGCACTCCTGGATTTTCCCCACCCACTAAAGTGAAATGAAGGGAAATTGAGCTGGGAATGAAGAAGTCCAGGTGTTTAGCTTTATTTCTGACATAGAAGTGAGCAATTTGGGTTAGATTGTATCGTCTTTTAGATCTCAATTCACAATAGAAAAAGTATATGGGGAGGGAAAGAAAGAGGAAGAGAAATTAAAACAAGTTTTAAAATGTCTCCACCTTCCCTGAGCTCAACAGGCTGTAATCACATGATTTTCAGATTGCATTTTCTTATTTTTCTTTGGGTGCACATATCTATGTCTGCCTGTGTCTGTGTGTATTTGTGTGGGGGTGGGGGTGGGGATGGATGGTGTGAGCACCGTCCATGACGAAGCCAGAAGGGGCTGGCAAATTCCCTGGATCTGAAGTTACAGGTCATTTTGAGCTGTTCAATGTATGTTCTGGGAATAAGATTTAGGTCCTCTGAAGGACAGGAAATGCCCATAATTGCTGAGACATCTCTCCTGCTGCACAAAAGTCCATTGGGAATGGTCTTTAATATTCTTTTGGGATGAGTACTTAAGATGCTCTTTTTCTTGAATTTATTCCATGAGAATTGTTCAGCTTGTTTCCAACAATATCATTCCTTGTTCAAAAACATACTCGTCTTCTTTCTCCTCCTTTCTAACCTTCCATAGCACATGCTTAAAAGGATGAAGACCAGGTTATTTACAATACGAATTATTTTCATGATACAAATATTTCTTTTTCTTCCATGGTCCATATTATTATTTCAACTTTATTTTCTCCATATATACATTTAGCATACATTTTAAACTATATTATTTAGTCAGCACACAAAACAATGTTTCAGTTTGACATTTTCATACATCCATATCAATGTGCATTGTATCGTCCCTATACTAACCTCCTCGTCCTTCCTTTCCCTACTAGTACAATTCTTCCTCCCAAATGTATATACTATATAGTACATAGATGTGTATACGTGTGGTATATATGAATTTAAAATTCTGCATAAAAGAGACATTTCTCTTTCTTATTCTCTCCTTGACTTCCCAACTTCCCTTTTCCTCTTCTACCTCTAGCTCTTTCTTCTCCCCTATACAGTGTGCCTTCTATTTTCATTGCTCTCTCTTGTTCACTGTCTCTGTCTCCTCTCTCATACAACACACACACACGCACACACACACACACACACACACACACACACACACACATCTTTTGGAGGTAGGCCAGTACTCTTTCCTTCTTGCACAACAAGCTGGCTCAGAATTATTGTCTATTTTTTCTACCCTGACCCAAGAATCAGCTATGTTTTCGAAGCTCTTGAAATTCCTTATCTCTGAATCTTAGTAAGATTTATCCTCACATAAGTGTCTGGAACTAGTGCCAATTTGCAGATGGTCCCTTTTATGCATTTGAATCTTCTCATATTCATTTACCTGTCACGGTGGCCCAAATCAAGTCTAACAGTGACTATAGAGCTCATCAGTTATCAGTGCCGTGTGTCTCACCAGATGTATGCCATTTATATACTATATGCAGTGTTCAATATTATTCTCTTCTAATCAGAATTGTGGTGGTCAGAAATTATTTAATATCTCTCCTGAAAAATAGGCAATGAAACTCTATGGTTCTGAACCTAATATAGATTAGTGTACATTTCTTAACCGGTACTTTCTAAATATATTTTCTAGCTTATCTAACCTGAAATATGTTCCAACATTTTTAGACTTGGACAGCTGGACACAGCTAAATGCAAGCTATTCCCCACCCCCATGAGCCATATGCTCTGGGAATTACCCTGTTGACAGATTTATAGCCTTTTGCTGTGATCAAGAGGAAAGTAGGTGAGACTCTAAAGTCTGCCTCACATAATCCAGGCACAGGGAAAAATTTATTGCCACTTCTCTGGTCTTATGAATACAAAATAGAAAGCAGATTGTCGAGATGGAAAAGTACAAGCTACTGTGGTATTTTTGAGTGAGTACCTTTTCCTAAAATGCCCCTTTATTTAATTCACATATACATTTTAAATATTACAGTTATCCTAGATGCATTGAGTTTGTTTATGGGACTCCAACATCTGAATACTTCAGCAAAATCTTAACACTGAAAACCTTGAGAAAGGGTCTTTTTGCTTTTACTAACCCCATTACCTCTGTACTGCAGTGCATTCTCTTCAGTGATAGGTTTCTTCACTAATGGGCTAAAACGCGAGTTTTCTTGTCAATTTTCCTAATTTTAATGGACTATATTCTACTAGAAGACATGAAATGGATGCATATGAGTACAGAGTGCTAGAAAAGGAGCTCACTCAAGATTATGTTTGAGCATGGAGAACTGCTCTGCTGTTTAAAATTGAATTCTTCAAACCTTTATTTCAACAGTTCTGCTTCTGTGTTATTGAAAGAAACATGTGATAACCTTATTTCCTGTGTGATCCAAATGGGTCACACTGCTCACGTTTTCCTCCAGTTTATCACATACAGTGTTTGTAGTTCCATGGACCCAAGTGAGATAGAGAAAGAAAAAATGAAGGCTCACAATAAAAACGGTAGCAACACTGTTGAGTGTCACATGTCTATCAAATATTTCCTTGTGTTTTATTTTTTAACATACTGAGTCCACTTACTGCTGCCTATATATGTATGTATGAATACAGGACTCTCTTTTGGAACATGGGTAGCCTTTCAGGGTTTACATATCTGAATAAAACTAAACTAATTCTCTCTTCTCCAGTAGCCATCAATGACTCCTCAACCTAAGTTAGAACATTAGGAGAACTTGCTCTATCCAAGCTGAGATTTTGGCTGACTTTGTCTCATGCAGGTCTTGTGTAAGTAAACAGTAACAATTATTGAGTTCCTCTATGCAACAGCATTCTCGTGCCTAGAACATACTATTTTGTTCTATGTGATCATTACCTTTGTTTTTTACAGACATTCTATCTATCCCCTTTTCTGAAATATTCTCTGAGCCCTGGAGGTAGGGTGCGTGCTATATCTATCACATTTAAAGCTGAAAAGCCCATACTCTTTTGTTCTCTGCACTCAGACTACTCCTGTGATTCTCCATTCTAACCACAGATCATGGCCAAAAGAAGTTTCTCTGATGAGGGTTGAGAGCTGCCCTAATCTATAGGTATAAAAATAAGAACTTTGGGGGTTAGTTTATTACTATGTCCAACCAACAGTGTAGTAGTACTAGGTTCTCACCTTGACCTTTGATCTAACCAGCCATGAAGGTTTAGCCTAGTTAGTGGTACTAAGCATGGATTCTATCTTGTGGAGTGGACTTTAAATCTAATCAGGAAATGGTTTGTTACTGCTACAATGTTCCTGCCACTATTGCACCAGCAGACACATCTTGTCAGAGCATCCATCATTATAGTTCCCAGAGATCACAGCAGACTAAGAAAGACTGTTAATGGTTTCACTCCCCCAGCAGCATGCATAGCAACTTCTAGCATTATGAAAGTCACCCAGAAGAAAGGGAAGCTTTGGGTTGGTTGCACCTTGAGCTCTTCATTTTCTGTAATTCAATTATGGTGTCTTTAGGAATAAAGTCTTACTACTAAGCTTTGGAAAAATGTTAGGAAAAATGGCAATAGCCTGAAATGTTTGGTGTGTGTCTATGGTATTCCAGTGATCAACAACTAAACAGGTAATCCACAGCTGTGAATAGTATATAGCATCTGGAGAAACACTGTCTCGATTATAGGTTAATGCTTTTAAACTCTGTTATGAACATAAATAAATTTAAGAAACTTCTATATCAGTAGATTTCCATGTGGATTTTTTAAAGGTCTTCAGTGTTTGTTTTCCTTCTCCGTATGCTTTTCTCTTTTACTCCCATCTCCACCTATTTAGTTCTTCCTGTGACTTCATTCCTTATTACCCTTTCATAAGATTTGTATTCTATTCCCATAAACTGGAAATCTACCCCTCATAGTTCCTTACTAATTCCCTGCCTTGTGTGGAGGATCCAAATTAAACACACATATCTAAAGATTCTAATTTAGCATCCACATAGGGAAAGATTATTTCTAATTACATTGGTTGCCCTGAAATTTTTGTAATTTCATTTTCTTTATAGTTGAACAATGCACAGTTATATGTAGTGTCACATTTTAATAATCCATTTATCAATTGCTAGATATCTAGGCTGTTTCTATTTCCTTGCCGTAGAGAATAGAGCAACAAATGTGGATGAAAAAGTATCCTTGCAGTCTGACATTTCTATGGATTTCTCCCAGACAATGAGTCAAGGAGAAATTCCTGAGGGTACTTGCAAATATTTAACTTCTTTCACTAATAATGGCATCAGAACATCAAGTAAGGACGTGCCATAAGGCCTTCCTTAAACACGCAACCCATCAGAGGACTTTAAAGGCAGATGGTGATTTCTTATTGCAGATTTGCACACAGTGCATATAGTCAGAAATGATAGAAAAGAAGGAGTGTACAAACACAAGACTGGGTAGCAGCAACTGCAGTGGAAATCTGTGAATGCAATGGCTTAAATATAGAGGCTTTAGAAAGTCACAGTTCTGGTATTACTTTCGGTCTTATCTATCAAGTTCAAAGCCCAAGGAGCAATTATAACAGAACAAATGGCAGAGCATGCCGTTGTAAAGTTCTCCTAAAGCTCCACATTCCAGCAACACCAGTTCCAGCCAAAGGCACAGTCTGGTGGAGGTATTAGTGTTCAAGCTTAGAGGCTCAGACATTTCCTCACTTCACAGATGAGGACTGAGAATTATTAACTTATTCACTCTAGCCAAACACGTTTCCTTCTCCTGAATTCCTTCCAGAGATCATGACCATTTACCACCAGGTCAATTTTCCTAATGTCTAGATCCAGCATCTTGATATAATTTATATATTTTCTCTTGATCAGAACAAATATACATTATGTAATAGTAATATTAGACTATATAGTAGTAATATGATTGAAAGTAGTATATTCTTGATTGTGCATCTTCCTCTCTCAAGGAAACACTATTGAATCAAAGGCAATAAGATTTTAGAGAATACATTTTCAGAAGTAAAAATACATCTTGCTGATTCAACCACATCAACCCTTTTATTACAAAAAGGACATTTTTGTGTTAATACTAAATATTATAAGTATAATATTATAGTTTTTAAATGTAAAGAATGGGTGACTCTTAGCCAGGTGTGGCAACACCTACCTATAATGTCAGCTCTAGGTAGAGAGAGTCAAGAAAATCACCTTGAGTTTGAGACCATTATGGGCTACACAATGAGCAATGGGATGGCATAAACTATAGAATGAGGTCCTTTCTATCTCCAAACTAGTACAAGAGAGGTGGCTCTTTGTGTGTATTCATGTACATAGAATTTTTTTTAGATGATACTGAACTTAATTGTACCCCAAAAAAGATGTTACAAAAGACTTTCCCTCTTTACAGATTATTGCTCTGCAAAATGATAGCATTTCCTCCACAGAACAAGGAAAGCTCCATGAAGAAAAATCTGCCTTTGGACAGCTTTCCTGAAAACCACATCAACACAAGGATGATTGGCAACAAATTATTTGTGGATAGAAAAGGCAATGCGACTGTCATGCAAAATGATGGCATAAGTTAAACTTCTTGTCAACAATGTCTAGATTAATTATGTTACTTCACACATAAGGCCATATGTTATTTAGAATGAAATAAGGAGAAATTTCTCACTCTAAAGAGACTCTGCCATATTTGGTTTAATGCATTTGCTAACATAAGTGCTTGGTAACTACACTCACTTTCTGGAAGTATCCAACGATGGTGTGGTCTCCTATTGAATTGTTGTTATGGGCATCACATAGTTCATAGAATAACTGAAGTACTCAAATATGGCTGCTTACACTCTTTGATGTCTTGTTAGTCAAACTCCTGGGTACTAAGAACAGCATCCTGTTGGTATAAAAGATGCCTTTAAAGCATTCTGAGTATATTATTATCTTTCAAGTTAAAATTTAGTGTGTGGAATTATGCAGCTGTTGCTGTTTGGCCAACAAGCCTTTTGGACAACATTAATGAATTTATCTTCCTTAACTGATTCTATTGTCTTATGTTGCTGGAATTGAAGAAATGGTTGGATTTTATTGGGTTTGATCATCTCTTTTCTTAGATTAAAAAAACCCCAAAAGGTGGTCAAAGTGCAGAGAATATGTGTAAATGGTTTGTTCAGCCACATTTATAATGCACTCACTGTAGTCTTATTAGTCTAAGCCCAGCCAACTCAAGGTCCATCATAGAAGGAGGATGGAAAGATGGTAAGAGTCAGTGGTCAGGGAAGAGAAGAGTAAAACAGTGTGTTCTGGACATGACAGAAACATTGCTTTCACAAACTCAAAGCAATCGTAGCTGCCTGCAAAAGACCTGCAGAGTATCAAGCCAGTCAACATTCTAGTGTGGAATAGGAAGTGGTTCATAAGATTGCACCCCAACCTAGACAGTTAATGTCTTCTGGGGAACAGAAATCAGTTTTCTTTAAGGGTGTGTTTCACGATGTGTCTGTTATGCTCCAGAGGATTGCCCTACAGCCAGGAATGAAGGAGTAAAACCATCTGGACTGTATGGATTAATTTTTCTTCTTTTTTAAATAATTTTATTTTTCTTGGATATTTTATGTAGTTACATTTCAAATGTTATCCCCTTTCCCCTCTCTTCCACAACCCCTCCCCCCTTTCTCTGCTTCTGTGAGAATGCTCCCGTTCCCACCCACCCACTCCCACCTCAACACCCTGGCATTACCCTACATTGGGGAAACGAGCCTTCACAGAACCAAGGGCTTCTCCTCCTATTGATGCTGGACAATGCCATCTTCAGCCACATGTGTGGTTGGAGCCATAGGTACTTCATGTGTACTCATTGGTTGGTGGTTTGGTCCCTGGGAGCTCTGGTTTGGTTCGTTGGTATTGTTCTTTGTATAGCGCTGCAAACCCCTTCAGCTCCTTCAGTCCTTTCTCTAACTCCTCTACTGGGCCCCCATTGTTCAGTCCAATGGTTAACTGCAAGCATCCTCATCTGTATCATTAGGGCTTTGGCAGAGCCTCTCAGGAGACACCCATATCTGGCTCCTGCCAGCATACACTTCTTGGTATCAGCAATCATGTCTGGATTTGGTGGCTGCATATGGGCTCAATCTCCAGGTGGGGCAGTCTCTGGATGACCTTTTTCTTCAGTCCTTTATTTTTTAAGGCAAGAAATTGGGATCTCAGAGGTGTTAGGGAAGATGAGGGAGGGAATTATAATCAAAATATATTTCATGACATTCTCAAAGAACTAACAAAATATTCTTATAAAAGAATTCATACGTGACAAATGTAGACTCAGACTGAAATATTTGGTCAGATCTGTCAACTTGTTGCTAGTGGAATTGTTTCTTGGCCTTGTGGTTAAGCTCAGGTGTTTGATAGAAAAAGTTCAAAGAAAATTACATCTACTCCTTTTTTTTCTGTTGCTGGTGATTGTTGGTTTTTTTCCTCTTTCTCTTGTTTTGAGACATAGACTCACTCCATAGCCCAAGCTGTTCTAGAACTTACTGTGTAACCCAGGGGAGCTGAGTGGGCCCTGCTTCAGCCTTCCATGTTCTGGGTTACAAAACAAACAACAAAATATTATTATACCATTCTTTTTTTTTTCTTTAAAATGATGATGAGGCTAACATCATTTTGTATACTCTGAACTAAGGCTCAGGAGAGAGCAGGAGGAAGGTTGGGTTCATATCATTATGAAGGACTACCGTAACCTGCCATCTTAGGAATGTGCGGCTTTGGGGAAGAAGGGGTAAGAAGCAGGAGTGCAGGAGGACAGACAATGAGGACTCAGAAAACAATATGAGGCTGGTCTTTCTAATGCATGCACAGAGGAGGGATCAGTAACACAAGCACTCCTCTGTGGCTGGCAGTTAATATCTGCCTGTTAGCAAAAGTGAATGAATGAATGAATGAATGAATGAATAAATAAATAAATAAATAAATAAATAAATAAATAAATAAATAAATAAATAAATCTACGGGACAATGACATAACCATAATAGCTGGGAAAATGAAGGCATATTTAAAAAGAATAATAGCATCATACAGGAAGAGAGAAATTCAGAGAACTCATCAAAAGGAAAGAAAGCAAGTGGCTAAAAACAGCTCATTCTCAATGTAACAGGGTATCCAGAGGGCAGGAGAATTACAAACAAATTCTCCAAAAATTGAATTTATGGTAATATAATGTGAGGACATCATCACAAAGGGACTAAGTACTCAACAACCAGGAGAGTAGGAGAAGGAAAACTGTGCTCTTCAGAAATACATTAAAAAAAAAAAAACCTTTAGGTAGCAGAAGTTGAGAGATTTCTTGATGAAAACTGCCTCCAGCCCTGCTATCATCATGTTAGCCTCTATGGTTGGAGATTGAAGGAGTCACTGAAACCGTCCAGACATCAAAGCAGAAGGTGAATGCCCCAAGTCTGATAGAGTGTCAGACACATGAGGAGAAGCAAAGGCATGTTTTCTGTGAGTGCCAAGGGCACGCTCCCTTGGGTAAAGGGAGGACAGCTGTCTAGTGGCTCCCTGATGGGGTTATCCTGACTTTTTTATGTTTTGCAATCTTCTCATCTTTACTGAACTATAGGATAAAAATAGCAGTGCCGTTAGGACTATACGATCTTTTTTAATCCTTCAAATGACATGGTTTTTAATAGACTGTGCTCACGCTCACCTCATGTGCTCATGTGTTCGTACCATTTGAGCAGCTGTGTGCCACAATAAAATCCACTTTCACTTTGGCCCCAGCTATCCATCAGTTCTGTGTGATCCCAACTGTGTTACCTCCCTCTAGGCTAAAACCTGATTTGGTCTCTAAGCGTCAGCTCTGCTTGCCATTTTAGTACAACCCTCTGCTTTTCAACCTTTCTAAGGCTTACTTATTTCTATTTTATGCATATGAGTATTTGTGTGTATGTGTGTGTGTATGTGTGTGTGTGTGTGTATGTGTGTGCATGCATTTGTGTAGAAGCTACAAGTGAATGTGTTTTATCCAAAGAAGCCAGAAGAGGGTGTCAAATTCCATAGAATTGGGGTTGCACTGTATTGAGCCAATATGTGGGTGCTAGGAACTGAACCTCAATCTTCTACAAGAGCAGTAAGTGCTTTTAACTACTAAAGTGTCCCTCCACACCCCTCTAAACATCTACATGAGTGCAAAAAAAAGTGTACACGCTCCAAAGTTTTCTGCCTTGTTCTCTGTGCTTTTTAATACTAATTCCATCATTGAAAATTCTCTTATAGCTCTTGAGATATGTTGGACGTAAACTCTAGTATTTTCCTGATTTCCCAATATCTTGGATGAGTTCATACATTAGATAAGAAAAATGGGGGTAACCCAATCACAGAAAAACACACATGGTATGCACTCATTGGTAAGTGGATATTAGCCCAAATGCTTGAATTACCCTAGATGCACAGAATACATGAAACTCAAGAAGGATGACTAAAATGTGAATGCTTCACTCCTTCTTTAAAAGGGGAACAAGAATACCCTTGGCAGGGAATAGGGAGGCAAAGTTTGGAACAGAGGCAGAAGGAACACCCATTCAGAGCCTGCCCTACATGTGGCCCATACGTATACAGCCACCAAACTAGATAAGATGGATGAAGCAAAGAAGTGCAGGCTGACAGGAACTGGATGTAGATCTCTCCTGAGAGACACAGCCAGAATACAGCAAATACATAGGTGAATGCCATTATTAAACCACTGAACTGAGAATGGGACCCCCGTTGAAGGAATCTTAGAAAGGACTGAAAGAGCTTGAAGGGGCTTGAGACCCCATATGAATAACAATGCCAACCAACCAGAGCTTCCAGGGACTAAGCCACTACCCAAAGACTATACATGGACTGACCCTGGGCTCCAACTGCATAGGTAGCAATGAATAGCCTAGTAAGAGCACCAGTGGAAGGGGAAGCCCTTGGTCCTGTCAAGACTGAACCCCCAGTGAATGTGATTGTTGAGGGGAGGGCGGCAATGGGGGGAGGATGGGGAGGGGAACACCCATAGAGAAGGGGAGGGGAAAGGTTAGGGTGATGTTGGCCTAGAAACCAGGAAAGGGAATAATAATTAAAATGTAAATAAGAAATACCCAATTTAATAAAGATGGAGAAAAAAATGGGGGTAAGACTGAAGCAGAAGTCAAGGTCACGTATCTTAGTAATGGCTGGATTGTAAACTACAATCTATTGAAACTGTCTCCAGTGGTCAATAGTCATTGACCCGTCCAGTTATTCAGGGTCCCGAAGAGGCACTACCTGAGGGTCAAGGGGGGAGAAAAGAAGGAGACCAAGCAAGGTTCTGTTGTCAAGGTCTCGTTTATTGAGAGGAATGTACATCATTTAAAGCTCTGAGGCAGGAATTGAAGCTTAGGGTGGGGGAGTATTGGGAAGTGCCCAAGGATATAAGGTGAATCACTACACTGCAAGATATCCTCCTTAAACAAAGAGGCAACAGTCTTCCGGGGACATATTCTTTGAAAAGGTCGAGCCCTTCTCAGGAATCTGCTCAGGGCAGGGCACCAGCTTTGCTCAGGCTGAAACATCCTGTGATTGTTCCCTGAATCTTCCTGGAAGAGGCTTTTGTCCAACAATCTCATCATCTTACAGCAGCCAACTTAGGGGTGAGCATCTGTGGCCATACGGCCCAGAGTCACGTAGCCACCTTGAGCTATACAGTCACAAAGCGGCCAGGCCCAAATCCAATATGGCTCTCTACAAGTCATCATTTATTTTCAACTCCCACAAAAGCAGCCTTCTACCCACTTTGCATGGGATAGGGTCATAGGATGTTTCTATTTTCAGTTTTGCCAGGAAATCTTTGTTCTTCAAAGAGTACTAATTGCGCTCTCACTGACCTTGTGTAAGAGCGCTCTTGGCTCCACGCCTGTGCTGCTGTTTCACTCCATCTTGTTTTGCCTCAGTTCTAGCAGGGATGAGATAATACCCAGTTGCTTTGATTTGAATTTCCCTCATCTCTAACATTACCAAGCATTTATTTTTTCCTTTTTGCCATCTGTATACTTCTTATAAGGATGACTACATGGATCATTTGCTTCTTTTTAAACTTTTTTGGTTAAATGTTAAGTTCCTTATATATTCTGGATATTAATCCCTTGTTGGACAATTTTTTTCCTTTTTTTCTTTATTAACCTGAGTATTTCTTATTTACATTTCAAATGTTATTCCCTTTCCCGGTTTCCGGGCCAACATCCCCCTAACCCCTCCCCCTCCTCTTCTATATTGGTGTTCCCCTCCCCATCCTTCCCCCATTACCACCCTCCCCCCAACAATCACATTCACTGGGGGTTCAGTCTTGGCAGGACCAAGGGCTTCCCCTTCCACTGGTGCTCTTACTAGGCTATTCATTGCTACCTATGAGGTTGGAGTCCAGGGTCAGTCCATGTATAGTCTTTGGGTAGTGGCTTAGTCCCTGGAAGCTCTGGTTGGTTGGCATTGTTGTTCATATGGGGTCTCGAGCCCCTTCAAGCTCTTCCAGTCCTTTCTCTGATTCCTTCAACGGGGGTCCCATTCTCAGTTCAGTGGTTTGCTGCTGGCATTCGCCTATGTATTTGCTGTATTCTGGCTGTGTCTCTCAGGAGAGATATACCTCCAGTTCCTGTCAGCCTGCACTTCTTTGCTTCATCCATCTTGTCTAATTGGGTGGCTGTATATCTATGGGCCACATGTGGGGCAGGCTCTGAATGGGTGTTCCTTCTGCCTCTGTTTTAATATTTGCCTCCCTATTCCCTCCCAAGGGTATTCTTGTTCCCCTTTTAAAGAAGGAGTGAAGCATTCGCATTTTGATCATCCGTCTTAAGTTTCATGTGTTCTGTGCATCTAGGGTAATTCAAGCATTTGGGCTAATAGCCACTTATCAATGAGTGCATACCATATGTGTTTTTCGGTGATTGGGTTACCTCACTCAGGATGATATTTTCCAGTTCCCTCCATTTGCCTATGAATTTCATAAAGTCATTGTTTTTGATAGCTGAGTAATATTCCATTGTGTAGATGTACCACATTTTCTGAAACCATTCCTCTGTTGAAGGGCATCTGGGTTCTTTCCAGCTTCTGGCTATTATAAATAAGGCTGCTATGAACATAGTGGATCATGTGTCTTTTTTATATGTTGGGGCATCTTTTGGGTATATGCCCAAGAGAGGTATAGCCAGGTTCTCAGGTAGTTCAATGTCCACTTTTCTGAGGAATCTCCAGACTGATTTCCAGAATGGTTGTACCAGTCTGCAATCCCACCAACAATGGAAGAGTGTTCCTCTTTCTCCACATACTCGCCAGCATTTGCTGGTTGGACAATTTTTGACAAATGTTTCCTGACAGTAATTTGGTTGATTGTTTTCTTGGTGTGTAGGAGCTTTTTGATACAATATAAACCATTTTTTCTATTCTTGACTTTGTTTTTATTTCTTTTGAGAACATATGGCATAGAAATATCATTGCCTAAACTGATGTATTGAAATGTTTCTTCTATATTTTCTTCTAGTAACTTCATAACGTTAGTACATAGTGTTAAATTTTTTATTCATAGTGGCATAAAAAGACACAAAGCCAGTGGAATAAATCCCACAAATAAAACCAGGCAACTACTGCCAATTGCTTCTTGACAAAAGTGCCAAGAATATATTTCAGAATGAAAAGCTGGAGCTGGAGGGATGGCTCAGTCAGTGCCTGATGTAAAGATATGAGGACCTAAGTTCAGAACTCCAGAACCCATGCAAAAGCTGGGTGAAAGGGAATTTTCTATAACCCCGACTACAGGAGACTATGGATAGAGAGTATAAAGACAGAGGGTCCCTGGACTTCATTGATCAGCCGGCCTAGCCAAGAAACCTGTCTCAGTAAATAAGGTGGGGGCTATAGAGAAGATACCTGTGTTACTTTTGTGTCTTTTCTGATAAAAAGAAAAACGGCCTGCAGATGCATGGGAGACATGGCGACCAAAGAATGGGGCTGATCCATTGCATTGCAAATGAGACCAGAAGCAGAAAGAAAGAACAGGAAATGAAAGGAAAATTATACAGATGTAAGGTTTAAAAATATGAAGTTAAAAGAAAATTCAGACTCAGGATTAAACACTGTGAAAAGCAAGTCCAGGCAGCCCCGCCCTGCCGTTAGGACTAACAGACCATAAAGATAAAGAAAAGGAATGCAGGAACCAGCCCGAGTTATCAGGACTAACCCAAACCATCTGGCAGAGGGGCACCTCCCCCAGCTTACTCAGTCACACCTTAACCAGATGTCCTTCAAACCCTGATACGCCCCTAGCTCCTAAAATCCTGTACGCTCCAGTCAATACGTACTCTCCTGCTGTGCTGTAATCTCACTGCCATGTTTAAATGAGCCAATCACCTATAGCCGCGCCAGAAATTAGCCAATTGTGTGTAACCGCGCCAAACCCCCTAACCTCCCCTATATAAACCCCCGAGTTTGGAGGCTCGGGGTCGATTCCTCTGTCTCCTGTGTGAGATACGTGTCGACCCGGGATCCCGCTAAGACCCGGGATCTCGTTAATAAAGCTACCTCGTGCTTTTACATCAAGAATGGCTACTCGTGATTCCTGGGGGCACCCCACCCCACGATCGGAGCGAGAGACACGTCCCCCGTTTTGGGGTACGCTCTTTCAGAAATAGGGCCAGGTTATAACACTTTCATGTCCATCTCCTGGAACTACTTACAGAGAGCCTCCATTTCCTAAGGATTCCATGAGTTTCTCAAATGAAGACCAAGTGCTACAGTGGAATTACACATCCAAATCACATCGGACATTCACTTCTAGCTTCTTCTTCTCTCTCTCTCTCTGTATATGTGTGCATGTGAGTGTGTATACATACCCACATGAACATATACATAAATGAACACACTCATTCTATTTATTTGTGTACACACCCACATGAACACATAAACACACACACACACATGCACACACACACACACACACACTCACAAAGGAAAAGGAGAGCCTCTTTAATAAATGGTGGCTGAGCAAAATGGTTATCTATATGTACCTTGAAACCCATCTCTTCCTGCAGAAAAAAAAAAAAGGAACTCTAAGGCCAAAATGAGTTTACTTTTTATTTCTATTTATTTTCCTATTAGGTGCTTTTAGACATTGCCTTTCCTTTAAGACTACATTGAAAAACTGATACTTTATAGTTGCATTTGATGGTAGCATCCTCACAGTTTCTTTGGACACCTCCTTTTTCCCAGTCCCCACAATGTCCTCCTGCCCTACAATGTCTACTGCTGTGAATTCCCCTGGTCATGATCTACCTGATGATTTTCACTTGCCCCGGGGCAGCATTTCAAAGACTAGATATGCCTCTTTTTATTTACAAATTAGACAGAAATTTCCAGCTTTCTCTTCCCCTTTTCACCTAGTAGGTGATTTAGAACTTTTGATTCCTTTAAAGTTCTAGCATACATTACAGGCGGATTGAGTCATTTCTAGCAGCACACATTTCAATACAGAATGTATAATAGCCCGGTGTCGCAGAGACAAGAACTTGTTCCTTAGCCATTGGGATTTTAAGCTCTCTGGCAGGTGATGGCAGCAAGAGAACGCCTTCTTGGCCTAAATAGAAAGGCTTTGTCTGCCCCAAAGTTACTACTGGTTGTGATCAATCAAGCTGTCTCTGGTGTTCCATGTAATAGGGAGATTTTAAGTGAGGCTTCATGTACTAATCCAAATTTTATTTTCACAGGAAAAAAAAAACCCTTTAACAAATGACAATCTTCCTTTCAATTTCCCTAGATATAAATGATGTTCACTTACTGTTTCTAGGTTGCATGACCATACGTACACCTATGTGTATTTGGGGTATGTACGAAACTAAAGGCAGGTCTGCAACATTCCAAGGAGAGCTACAAATGGTCAGTTTAACTTCTGTCGTCTGTCTTGGATGTTGGTTGTCTCAGCAGATGTGTGGGACTGGGCACTGTGGCATGCTGCTCCTCCCTATTCATGGCTTCCTGCTGTGCTGACTTCCTTCACTGAAATCAGCTCTATCATAAAAGGCTATCAGTAGCCGTCCGTGAACTTTACCCACAGTCCATTACCAATCTGAGTTTGCTTCCCCATAAGTATATACAGTACTACCCTTCAAGGACAGAGAAAAGACTGATTCTCCTCTTGACTGGACAGATTCCTATTTTGGAAACTTAGGAGCTTGTGTGTTGCTATTGAATGAAAAGCTATGTTCTGAACTTAAAATTCCTTATCTAAGGTTTCTGGAGAATAATTTTAGCCTCTTTCTTACTAGGGCTAGTGAATGAATGAGGACTAGCTATTGATTTCCCTCATGAATTCTTCATTGATCCATCAATCGATCGATTAATTGAGTCATCAATAGTCACAAAACAGACATTAAATGTCACTCACAACCCAAAGAGATGCTGCATTTTAAGATGTTGCAAGAGAATTTGATTCAGTGCCTCTAGTACGAACCTCACCTTACAAGGAAGATAGACCTGAGTAAGTCAGTAATTATAAGCATGATGAAAGGTTTTATGGTAAAGGTAAGAAAAGGTGACCAGAAACACTGGGGAGAGGCAAGCTCAAGTGGAGATCCTAGTCTTTAAGGAGAAATCAACATAAGCCAACTAGCCAGACACCTAGAAAAGGCAAGTTTGTCCAGAGAAAATTAAGACACAGAAACAAGAGAGAGCAAACACTCTTGAGAAACAACAGTTACAAGGGATGATTTTTAATGTGTATGTATGTTCAAGTTGCAGGGCAGCTTGGAAAAGGAGGTCAAGGTGAAGTTTTAAAACTGAACCAGGACCAGCTCAGGATACCTGTGTTCACATGTTAAACTGAGATTTTTGTTTTGACAATTTTTTTAAAAAATTATCTGTAATCTTTTTTTTTTATTTTACAGTTCAATCATTATGTACCTCCTGGTCTGCCCCTCTAACTGTTCCTCATGCCATTCCTCCTTTTCCCCAAACCCCCACACCCCCACCCTTCTCCAAGAGGATGTTCCTATCCCCACCCCAGCCAGGCCTCCCCACTCTCTGGGGCCTTTTGAGTGTCTCAAGGGTTAGGTGTATCTTCTCTCACTGAGAAGACCCAGCAATCCTCTGCTGTACATGTGTCAGGGCCTCAGACCAGTTAATGTCTGGTTGGTGACTCAGTGTAGATATAGGAGGTCCAGGTTAGTTGAGACAGCTGGTCTTCCTATGGGGTCACCCTCCTCCACAACTTCTTCCAGACTTTCCCTAATTCAACCACAGGGGTCCCCGACTTCTGTCCATTGGTTGGGTGTAAGTATCTGTGTCTGTCTCTGTCAGCTGCTTGTTGAGCTTCTCAGAGGACAGCCATGCCAGGCTCTGGTCTGTAAGGACACCATTGCTTCAGTAATAGTGTCAGGCCTTGGAGCCTCCCCTTGAGATGGATCCCAAATTGAGCTGGTCATTGAACCTCCTTTTCCACAGTTTTATTGTTTTTGTTTTTGTCAAGTCAGAGTTTTTCTATGTGGTGTTGGCTGTCATGGAACTTATTCTGCAGACCAGGTTGGCCTCGAGCTCAAAGCCCCACTGGCCTTTGCTTCCTGAGAGCTAGAATTACAGGTATGTGATCCTACTGCCAATTTGTCGTTACTTTTTTTTCATTTTTTAATTGGTTATTTTATTTATTTACATTTCAAATGTTGTTCCCTTCCTATTCTCCCCTCCAAGAATCCCATATCCCTACCTCTAAGAGAGTGCTCCCCCACCGACCCACTCATTCCAGCCTCACTGCTCTAGCATTTCCCTACACCTGCTAGGGCATCAAACTTCTACCAGACCAAGGACCTCCCCACCCACTGATGCCAGATAAAGCAGTCCTCTGCTACATATGTAGCTGGAGCAATGGACAATCAATCCAGGTATGCTTTGGTTGGTGCTTTAGTCCCTGGGAGCTCTGGGAGGTCTGGTTAGTTGATATTGTTGTTTTTCCTGAGGGGTTGCAATCCCCTTCAACTCCTTCAGTCCTTCCCCTAACTCTGCCATTGGGGTCCCCTGGCTCAGTCCAATGGTTGGCTGAGATCACCCGCATCTGTATTAGTCAGGTGCTGGCAGAGCCTCTCAGGTGACAGCTATACCAGGCTCCTGTCAGCAATAACTTCTTAGTATCAGCAATAGTGTCAGGGTTTGGTGACATATATGGGATGGATCCCTAGGTGGAGTGGTCTCTGAATGGCCTTTCCTTCAGTCTCTGCTCCAATTTTTGTCCCTGTGTTTCCTTTAGACAGGAACAATTCTGGGTTAAAATTTTTGAGATGCATGAGTGGCTCCATCCCTCAACTGGGGGCTGTACCTATCTACTGGAGGTGGTCTCTATAGATTCTATCTCCCTTTGTTGGATATTTTGGCTAATGTCATTCCCTTTGGGTTAAGGGAATCGCTTGCTTCCCTGGCATCTGGGACTTGCTAGTGGCTATCCCCAGTTTTCCACCCACACTACTACATATTCTATTTCTTTTCCTGACCTTCCGAAGGACTTCTTTTCTGTCCCTTCACATACCTGATTCTGCCCCCCCCGCCTTTTTTCTCCCCCTCCATTCTCCCTCCCAGGTCCCTTCCCCTCTCTACCTCACATGACTATTTTGTTCTCCTTTCTAAGTAGTATTGAAGTGTCCATTGTTCTTCCTTCTGGTTATGCTTCATATGGTCTGTGAGTTGTATTATGAGTATTCTGAGCTTTTGGGCTAATATCCATCTATCAGTAAGTACATAACATGTGTGTCCTTTTGTGTCTGGGTTACCTCACTCGGGACAATATTTTCTAGTTCCATCCATTGTCTTTGCATTTTTAAAGAGCTCTAAAACAGTTTCAAGGAAGAAAAAGACAAACTCATGTTCATCTATTTTATATGACAAATACATGGCTTCATTGCTCTGTAATTCACCTATGGACTAATTCCACCAAGCTTAAAGTCATGCAAAAGAAAGTCCAAGTCCTGAAGTGCTTCTCAAGCCATAAGGCAAACAGGATCATCTTTAATTGGACAAATTATTACCAGCATCTATGTTAGTATCTTCTTGGAAATGTGTAAATGTTATACAAGACCAAAGTTAAATCAAATTACAGGGAGAAAAATATCTTAAATCAGATATGAACTCTGGGGTTATTGAACCATTTTCCATCTTATTTTTGGAATAAAATTGAAGAGAACATTCTGTATTGTACACCATTTAATTTCTATTGATAATAGTACCCTTCTGGAGATGTCCTTGGCTGACTTAGCATTGTCTATCCAAAGCAGAGAAATAAATAACAAGTTGATTATTCGTTAAATGACATTGCTTTTTTTTTTTTTTTTTTTGAGGAAGCACACTGCCATGGGAGGCTTAAAAAAGTTAAAAGTCCTGAATTGTCTGTGTTGTAGTTCTCTCAGATGAATATATAATAAATCTTCCTCCAAGTCCCACTGTATAAACAAATAGTCTTTGTTCTAAAAAGGGTTTGCTCCGAGACCCAGAGACTCAAAACAATTTTTATAGAAACTAAAATAATACTGTCAGCTATTATGAATTATTACCTGCTCACAATGACAAAAACAGTAGTGCTTAGATTTAGACGAAAGCAGTAGCATCTGCGTCTGTACTTCCTACCTACAGGTCCCAAAGTTGACTCTGGAGTTAAAATAAGCAGCATGTCAGGCAGCCAATCCAAGTAAAGAAGAATGTGGGAAATTTCTAGATTCTGTCCATATTGTGTGCTTGACCCTAGCACAAAAGGACTGTGTAAATCTTTGTTAGTACTCAACAGAGCAGGGAGGTACCCATGAGTATGGGAAGAGTTGTAGCTTGGTGAAGCGGGAAGAGCTAATCTGTACATTAGATACAAAGAATGCCCGGAGAAAGCATTTAAAAGTCTTTTGGCTACATTTACTATGTCTCCCATGTCACTATGGATGAATACCTTCATGGTGATGACCAAGTCCCATCTTGCGTTTGTCTTACATAGTAACAAACACTGGTTAAGATGTGGTTGCAAAGGAACCTTTGCTTGCCATTGAAATGCACATCCAGGCAACTCTTTTGGAAATCAGTATGGAGGCCCATCAAAGACTTACAAATAAAACTCCCATAAGACCCATCCATATTGCTTCTAACCATGTGCTCAAAAGAATCAGTCTGCTTAGCAGAGATCCTCATGTTTAGCAGAGTCCTGTTCACAAGGATCAAAACACAAAATTAGCTTTGATGCTCATCAAGAGATGAATGGCTAAAGAAAATGTGAGATAGATAGATAGATAGATAGATAGATAGATAGATAGAGAGATAGATAGATAACTTTCAATCCACCATAAATAATTATGGTTTTGAAAAGAAAATGGGTAGAACTAGAGATCATTGTGTTCCTTGCAACAAATCAGCAAAGAGCCATGTGTTTTTCCTCATTTCTGGAAGATTTGTGGGGCACTAAAAGATAATCCAATCGTGGGGTTTCTAGAAAAGGAAAAGAGAAAAGGAGGGAGAAAATGAGACAGACCAATGAATTAGTAACAATGTTCGGAATACTTTGTACATGCTTGGGAACGTCATAATAAAGCCTCTTTGAAAAGGGAACAAAGCCCCATTGGCAGCTCTCAGAGAGTGCTAGAAACTTGATTAATCCATCCTAGAAAATCTGAGGCTATCCTAGTTTGCTTTTCTATTCCTGTGATCAACATGACCCAAACCAACTTGGGTAGTAAAGAGTTTCCTTCACTTTACAGAGCAACTGGGGTAGGAACTCAATAGGAGCCTGAAAGCAGCGACTCAAGCAGAAGCCATGGACGAATGCTGCTTGTTGGCTTGTTCCTCATGGCTTCAGAGTGGTTGATGTCATTATACAGGTGAAGGCAGGTACAGGATAGAACGAGGCCTGTAATTGGATGAGAAGGAAGGATTGGCAGGAGAAAAGTTTTAGAGAAGAGTAGACGGAAGCAAGAAGAGGAGCAGCCGAGGCTAACACGGAGGCAGATATTAAGATTTCTCTCTGCACATTTACAGGTAGTTATGACTGTTCTTAAGGAATAGAGGTGTACAGGTTTTTGTATGTCTAGATGAGCAAACTATATCTTACCTAGGTGGGTGGTTTATATCCTTATCAATTGGTTGTAAGTTAATTGTGTGGATGTATTGTACATTGAGCATTTAACACATAAATCTGGTTGTTGGGTACTAGTTTGTTGAGTAATGATTTCACTGGGTAATTGGGAATGTGAACAGAGTCTGTGCTAGGCTATAGAATGCTTGGGGCTAGAATGGCATGGGGTCATGCTAGCACGGCCCGTGGAATGTGATGGTAACAGACATGGTAGCAACCCACCGAGGGGACAGTGTGTGAAAGAAGTAACAGAAACAGCTAGAGCAAACGGATACTGTGCGGAGTGGGAACTCATGGGAACCAGGTCGGGTGCTTTTTTAAATACACCGCAATACAGTTTGCCTTTTATATAGCCTAGAATCACCTGCTCAGGGGCGGCACTACTCACGGTGCACCAGGCCTATCTATCTTAATCATCAATTAAGAAAATAGTACACAGGCTTACCTAAAGACCAATCTGATGAGGGCGTTTTCTCAACTGAGTTTCCTTCTTCTCAGATAACTTGAGTTTGTGTCAAACTAAAAACAAAACAAAACAGAATATCCTAATCAATTCAGTTATCTATTGATATTTGAACATGTCTTGGAAAGTTTATCCCTCAACTCTAAGAGGTTTATCTGATTCATAATTGCTTCTTCCAAATAATGCAATTGTCTCCAATTTCTCCCTGAATAGGAGTTTTTAGAGCACTTCGTGGCAGTTTAGTGTTCTAGGCAACTTCCATATTGATGGTTCCAATTGTAACAGAATACTATGTCTCAGAAGAAGCTGTACAAAATCAATAAAACTTATTCCTATGTGCATGTTTTTATTAAGTTTTATTCAAATAGCTTATTCATTTGCACTCCTTTTAAGCATAGAAAGGGTGAGTCTATGCAAAAGCTCATATATGGCAGAAGTGAAAACTCAAACTTAATTTCCAAGAATCCAAACCATCCTTGATTTATCAATTACAAGACTTATCAATAAAGCTATAAAGCAAATCCCTGTGCCTGGCACAAGATATATATGTGGAAGGAGAACAAAACCAAGAAAAATAAAAATGGAAACTTTACCCTTAAAGTGGCCATGCCACAAATGAAGGAGGAGTTTCAGCAGTGATGGGATCTTGGCTGATGCTCCAGATGTGTATGATGACCTGAAATAGACTCTGTAATATCAATTTTCATTTGTCATTAGATAACCGTGATACTGATAAAGTCAACTGTCAGACACTGATGCGCAAAGGAAGGAAGATGCATAAATAAAGTGGATATTTGCTGGAACAATCCGTATGTGTTGGGAGCCTCATTAACCCCTGCTTTCCTCCAGACAATAGTGTATTGTCAAAGGCTAATTGGCTACATAATGCTACCACCAAGCTGAGCGCCTCACCATATGCTCCAAACCACTTGGTATATTGAACTAAAAGGACATCCGTAGTTAACAAGATTATGAATTCTACATCTTTAAAACATCTAATTTATTTATAAGTTGGCTTTTATTTTAAAATTCAGACAGTTATACCAGGAAAGGATTTGTGAAAGTCAAAATTCTGAATAATTGAAATATGATACACGGGTTTATTTTATGACTTCCATGTATTCCTTGTGTGTAGAAATAAAGTTAAAAAGTTCCTTGCCCGCACAGGTTAAATTCTTCCCACATTCAACCAACCACCACTAACAACAAAAACCTGAAGATGCCATTTAGATCCATACTCACAGGAAACTTAAAGAATGCCTGTATTAGGTGTATGTGGAAGTTAATAGTTGAAAGACTTGAGATGCTAATGACAACTTTCCTAATTTTTTATTAAAGTAGTCTTAAAATAAATGCAGTAAATTTGTTTTTAAAGCTTGTAACATCACTGTTAACTCAAGATAAGAGAAACTCATATGCCAAAACCAAGTAGAATGTCAAACAATTTCATTAGCCCCAGGGATGAGCTTAAGAAATACATTCTTGAGCTGTAGGACACAAGAGTCTATCTCTGACCCTGAACAAGACTGATGAACTTGGAAAGGTTGGAAAGACTTTGATTCCCCTTCTATGGAATCGCTGAGCTCTGAGAGACAAGTTAGAAAAACAAGCAACCATTCTCTAGATCCAGAGGAACTAGTTTGTAGCCAGAGAAAACTGGAATCTTTTGCCATCTCCATTTACCAGGAATGCATACAAGAGAGACCCAGGGGATGGGAGAAGCTCATTTATTTTAGTTCAGTCCTTTAAATCTAGACAGAGGTAGGATGGAGGCTAGAAAGGCCAGCGAGTACTTGTAGCTTTTCACAAGATCTACTATGAGAAAGCTATAGATTATAACATGGCTCTTTGCTTACTGAAGAAATTTGATAAATGAAGAAAAGATACAAGGGCTGAATACATACATGGCACAGCAGTTAGGCTCACTGGCTGTTCTTCCAGAGGACCTGGGCTCGATTCTCAGTACCCACATGGTTGCTCACAACCATTTGTCATTCCCAGTTCTAGGAGACCTGATATCGTGTCTTCCAGCCTCCGCAGGTATTCAGCATGTACATATGCATAGATTTATGTGCAGGCAAAACCCCCATAGACATATAAAATAAATTAAAATAAAACTAAACCCTTCTCGCTGAACTTGTCACTAATGGGGTAAATGCCAGGCACAAAGCAAGTCTTAGTAGTTTCAAAAGGATCAAATCATTCAAAGGTGATTCTTTTAAAAGAATGTTTTTTAATAATAATAATAATAATAATAATAATAATAATAATAGAAAACACCAAATACCTAGAAAATTTTTAAAAACTAGTTTATAATAAACTGTGGCTCAAAGGCATAAGAAAATCAGAATATGCTTTATCTAATGATGATAAAATTTGTGTTATTGGGTAAAGTAAAAACACATACAACTTTCAAAGGCATAAGAAAATCAGAATATGCTTTATCTAATGATCATAAAATTTGTGTTATTGGGTAAAGTACAAACACATACAACTTTCAAAGATGTCCAAGCTACTCCCTATGGCCTGCAATCGACCCCAAAGAGCTATGTGCATTGCCCAAAACAATGTCAAAAGTTTACTTGAAACACAAGATGTTTTCTGAAATATTTTAGTAACTAAACCCTGTAGCTCTCAGGTTTGATCTTTATAGATAACAATGTCAAAAGATCAGACATGCCTATAAGAAATATAGTCAATAAAGGCTTTCTTTTATGAACACAAAAATGAATAATAATAAATCCAAGTAAAAAATAATAAAGAAAAATGAAGGTTTAAGCAGATGGAGAAGAGAGGAAATCATATTCACGAGTGGTTTATTTTAGTAGATCTAGGGCAAAAACAATGCTTTATAATAGTACTGTTTTCCTTCTTTATTTCACTTGCTTTTCTGTAGAGAATCTGTTATTTTCATAAAATATCCATCACCAACAGCAATTTTACTGAGATGTATTTTATACACTATAAAATTCATCATGTAAGTGAATAATTCAATCATGTTTGGTAAATTCATTGAGTTGTATTATTTCCACATAATTGTTCAGATCATTTTTATCATCCATTGAGGGCCCTTCACATTCGTTTATAGTTAAACCCATTCCCACGTCTAGCTCTAGGCAAGCCATTAATGCAATTGCTGTGTTTATGTTTCTCTATTCTTTTGGGGGTTTTATATTAATTATTTATTTTACATCCCCATCCCAGCTCCCCCTGCCTGTGCACCCCTGCACCTCCTATTTCCTCTTCTTCACTCACCCCGCATCTCTCCCCCACTTTCTAATCAGTGAAGGAGAGGCCTCCCATGGATATCAACCTCCCTTGGAATATCAAGTAGGACTTAACATGTAGTCATATTATATAGGACTTTTTCTCCTGAGGCTAGACAAGGCAGCCCAATTAGGAGAAAGGGATCTAAAGCCAGGCTACACAGTCAGCAACAGCCCTGCTCCTGCTTTAGGAGTCCAACATGAAGACTGAGCTGTACAATTATTACTCTTATTTGCAAGGACCTAGACCCTTCCCCTGCATGCTCGCTGGCTGGTAGTTCAGTCTCTATGAGCCTCTATGGGCCCAGGATAGTTGATTCTGTAGGTTTTCTTGTGGCGTCCTTGACCCCTCTGGCTCCTTCAGTCCTTCTCCTCTTCCACAGGATTCCCCAAGCTCCACTTAATGTGTGTCTGTAGGTTTCCATCAGTTGGTTCCATCAACAGGTTGCATCAGCTTCCATCAGTTACCTGGTGAACAGCTACACTAGGCTCCTGTCTACAAGTATAGCAGAATATCATTACTAGTATCAGGGATGAGTTCCCTCTCTTGGCCTGTGTCTCAAGTCACTGTTTGTCCTGTCCCTCGTATTCTGCTCTATCTTTACCCCTGCATATCTTGTAAGCAGGACAAATTGGGGGGGGGGGGTAAAGTTCTGTGACTGTTGGTGTCCCAATCCCTCCAGTGAAAGTCTGGCCTGGTTACAGGAGATGACTGATTCAGGCTCTGTGTCCCCCATTGCTAGGAGTCTTAAGTAGGGTCATCCTCACTGATAGCTAGGAATTTCCATTATCCTAGAGATGCTACCCCCAATCCAGTCATTTCTACCACTACTGTCTCTTTCCTGTTCCCATTTCCAGCCCATCCAGTGCCCTCCCTCCATCTACCCCTGATGTCTAAGCTATTCTGCTTCTCAGTGAGATTCAAGTGTCCACCTCTGCCCCCTTATTGTTTCTTAGCTTCTTTGGGTCTGTAGTTTGTAGCATGGTTATCCTGTTCTTTATGAGTAATACCCACTCACTACTGAATATGTAACATGTTTGTCTTTCTGGGTTCCAGTTATCTCATTCAGGATGATTTTTTCTCTTGTTCCATCCATTTGCCTGCAAATTTCATGATATCATTGTTTTGAATGGCTGATTAACTATACCCCCCTTTTCTTTTTTATCCATTTTTCAATTGAGGGACATTTAGATGGTTTCCAGTTTCTGGCTATTATGAATAAAGCTTCTCTGGATGTGAGAGCAGTAGGGGAGCAAGTGTCCTGGTAGGATGGTGGAGTATCTTTAGGGTATATGCCCAGGCATGGTATAGCTGGATGTTAAAGTAGATCTATTACCATTTTTCTGAGAAACCACTAAATTGATTTCTAAAGTGGTTGTGCAAGTTTGCACTCCTGTCAGCAATGGAGGAGTATTCCCCTTGCTCCACATCCTTGCCAGCATGACCTTGTCACTTGAGTTTTTGGTCTTAGCCATTCTGGTGGTGATGGAATCTTCAATACATTTTGATTTGACTGGGGTTCCTAGTGCAAAAGTGGCCTCTGGGAAAATGGAGTCCAGTGGGTAGGGTGAAGTTTAAGACTATTGAGTGTGTTTTAATGGGACTTGACAGCCAAGGGCTTGGAGCAGGGTCTTACCTGGTTGTCCCTCATGCAGGCAGGCTTCTGTGAATGCAGGCAGAGTTGTAGGCTGCAAAATGGAGCACAAGGAAGGGGGTACAGTTTACCTCTGTTGAATGTGTTTAAGGATTTTTGATCCTCTAAGTCCTTCCATAATTGGAGTTATAAAATTGTTGGTCTTTTATGGCTGATTTCTCTCCTTTCCCATAATACTTTCAATGTCCTTTTTTGAAATGTGTATATATTTTCACTAATTTTCAATTGCTGAGTAATATCCTAATATG
This sequence comes from Rattus rattus, assembly GCF_011064425.1. NCBI lineage: Eukaryota > Metazoa > Chordata > Mammalia > Rodentia > Muridae > Rattus > Rattus rattus. Next base: position 30,872,534 of record NC_046157.1, on the reverse strand, counting down.
TGTACATATCACATTTTGCTTATTCATTTAAAATGGGTGGACATGTAAGTGATGACACATTTCAGGCAGTTATGAGCATTTCACATGTAAATTTGCAGAAGATGATGCTTTTTTTCTTTCCGTCCTGTGGCTATAGGAATTGAGTTTCTGTGCTATGTGGTAAGTTTACGTTTAAGTATTTATTGAACTAAAATTTTTTTTAATGTGGTTCGTGCCCTTTATATTCCAATTGACAGTAAATGAAAAGCTGTTTCTATCATTGCACACCAATGCCAATATTTGTTTATCTCTACCTTTTGAACTATAGTCACTTTAGTGAAGTATTGCCTCACTGTGTTCCACTCCATGACTATTAAAGTTTTATTAGTACACAGCAACATGGACTTGCTTACATATTGCCTACTGTTTTCATTCTACAGTAGCGGGCCTAAGTGGTCTAATGAAAACCATATTGCCCACAAAGCTTAAAATATTTCCTCTTTGGCTTTTTGCAGAAAAAGGTTACTGGTTCCCTTTTCTTTTCCTTTTCCTTTTACATGCATCAAGATCCCTCTCATCTTCCTGCTTCATATTTGTAGCAGAAGGAAGGACAAGAAATGCACTTAGGAAGGTTATAGAACATGAACACAAGATCATGAAAACATTGGAAGCTAAACACAGGATTGTAGAAGACTTCCCAAAACAGACTTCACACCAGATAGACGGGACTCCTGCATAACAAGGACAATGAATGAACACAGTACAAACCTTGGATTCTGCCTGAGGAGAGATTTCAGGCAGGAAAACCTGAATACAACAGAAAAGAAAACAAAAGCATGAACAAACAAGCAAAAAACAAAAATTACAGAAAAAAATTAACTATTGACACCTGTAGCTTCAGTAAACACAGTCTAATGCGTAGCCAACACAACTGCAAGGTATTTCCTTCATTTCCTCTTCTCTCTCCATGACATTCAGCTTCTAACAAAAGTTAATAAAGCAAGCCAAAAGATAAATAAATAATATAAAATAGAATCCAAGCTACACAGAGAGATTACGCTCCAGAACCAGACTCACATATGGCAGAGATTTCTGAAGTTGCCAGAGCAGAAACCTAAAATAGCCAAGATCGATACTCTCAAAGCTGTGATGGAAAAAGTTACATCAACAACACACTGATAACATAAGCAGACATATGGAATGTCTAAGAAAGGATCAAGAGGAACTGCTAAAAATGAAAGTTCTCTGCTGTCTAATTTGGTCAAAGCTTCTCACAGTGGGGAGTGGTAATTGCAGACACCCATAACTGATCATACTTCCGCTGAGAACAAGTGCCTGTTTAGTGCTCAGCTAGAAATGAGATCTCAGTAACACCCCATCCAAAGCCCAGGGAATACTGCAGGAGAGATAGCAGAGAGGCTATAACAGCTAAAGGATGCTGTGGGGTGAGAGAGAATACTCTATAAGGATGACGTGACCATAACACTCTTGAACTCGTAGCACTCAAGAACTGTGATTACTGCCCCAAATTGGGCCTGTTAAAATCCTGTGAGGAGGAAAGAGGGGTTCACAATGCCCCACCTCCCTACGAATATGTAAGCAGCTAATGGTTGTTGGAGGAGGGAGAGATATTTTCTTCAAAAAGTGTCTGCCACATTGCCGTTAAAGTAACAAAACCCAGGAGAGTTGATGGGGAACTAGTTTGGAAAAGTAGTAAATTAGTAGGAGGCGGGGAAGGAGACAAAAGAGAGTAGCTGAGGAGGGGTGGACATGATGGAAATACACAATATGAATTCATAACATGTCATAATGAGACCTATTACTATGTATAATTAATATGCCAATAAAAACCATAAAAGTACCCTAATAGCAAAGAAGATTTTGATGGCCCTTTAGTGGACTGGACAAAGCCCAAATAACATGAAGATATTTAAACAGAAACTAGAAAGTGAAGAGAAATGAGAGTAAATAGAAAGCCTGTCCAAAAACCATGAGACAGTTACACAAGACACATATAATGGAAATATCAGAGGACAGAAAGATAAAAAAGTTCTATTTTCAATGGCCACTAATTAACATAGCTTTCCATCTATGAGTGGGGACTTTGAGATTTTGCCCATTCCTGTTGGCACATTAACTGGTGAAGTCATTTTCCAGTTCTTATTTAGGCAACTGTATTGCTGTGATTTCCTGGGTATAGCTTTCCTGTCCTATCTAGAAGATGCTATCTCGCAGCACACATCTGGGTGTGCTGTCTCTTACGATCTTTCTGTCCCTCCTTAACATTCTCTGAGTCTTAGATATGGTGGTTGTGTTGTATCGGTTGGGGCTCGACCACCTACCACCCGCTGTGTTCTACAACTTGGCCAGCTGTGGATGTCTGCAAAGATCTCCTTCTGCTGCAAAAAGATACTTCTTTGATGAGCAGTGAGAACTCTGCTTACCATGGGTGTAGGATAAGAATTTAGAAGGCAGCTAGGAATTATGCTGGTTTAGGGCTGTGGCAGGATAAACTGTGATTTTAATATGGAAACCGAAATTATGCTTCAAAAGGAAGAAATCTGATCTTGTTTTTTTTTTTTTTTTTCATCTCTAGTATTTAGTAGCACGTAGTATATAGAGCCTCACAGATTCTCAAGGAATCACAGTAAATCATTTTGGATGAACTAACAAATGTTATTGAATTGACAGCAAAACCTTTAATTAAAAAATGTCATTAGGGGTAAATGTATCTCTAAACTCTAAAGTAATATGGTCTTACCCTAAACAAAGTTGAAGGTAAGGTGGACTAAATGACACGTGGCTGAAGAATAAAGGGGAGGTAATGCCCATATGTGGGAAAAGGCATCATTCTAGAGGTTTGCTTTTCCTATTCTTTATCCTTTCCTTTCAGTAGCTGTTTCAACAAGTCTGCCTGCAGAGTCCTTGATAACACAGCCTTAGGCTATGCTAAATAAAGGAACAATTATAAACTCCGTCAAGGTCTCTCTGACACGCCATGCTCTCTCCCGGCAGCAGGTGGAGAGGGAGATGGGAAATAACATGATTACGTTTTTTCTTATTGCCTCTTTTTCTTTTCGCCCATTGTGTGCCTTACAATCATCCGTCAGGGTTAAGTCACGAGCAGGCTCTTCCTAAAATAGCTGAAAAGTGGCATTGGCTATCACTTACCTCTGTCAGCAAGTCAATTTAGAACTCACTGTCTTCTTCTAGGTCACAAAGAACTGCTAATATTTTTAGAGGGCGTGATGGATTGCACTTAGGATGCTAACGAAAGGTGACCAAAATAAAACATAAACATTATTTTGTGTCTGAATTGGCTGGAAGAAGAATGGGACAGCCTAGATGACATTTCTCAGTCAACCTTCCTTGCCACTTATTTTAAATGAGGGGACAGAGGGCAATGGGGATAAAGTCCAAGCCATCATTTAAATCATACCCATGGGCAATTGTTATTGATGTGACACAGTTCCATGCTCCTTGATAAAGTTTAAAATGCATTTTCTTTCACCGAGTCTGATTTAAGTTTCATTTTCTGGTCTCCTCCAGGGATGCCCTACTCTTTGGGTCTACATTTTTAAGGAGCATGAAGTTGACAAAAAAATTTTTTTTCACAGATTTTGCTTTTTAAATCATAGAGAAAAGAAAAATGGTGATCCGTGGGGTCTGATTCCTCATCCCTCCCCCAAAGCATCTCTCTGACACTCAGAAATAATTGCAGCTGGGTCCAGAGCTCTGTTCACTGCTATCCCAGCCGAGGAGCCATTCAATATTTGGCCTTTAACAAATGACCTCAACTGTACCTAAGCTCTGAGCTTTAGTACCCACTCTCCATAAGTAGCACCATAGTTTCTAACCTGGTGAGCAGGCAGTACTCAAGAGGCCAGGAGAACAGTAATGAGCATACCTCACAATTGCAAAATCTCTCTCTCACCTAACTTCAGTCCCGAAGTCCTACCTTTGTTGGCTTTTTATACCAAAGTTATTCTAAAAGTCCTGAATTGTAAAACTTAGGTTTAAGAAGTTGAAAGACCACTGCTCTAACCCATTTAGAACAATAAGACATAGATTAAGTCGTAGAAACAACTGGATGAGGCAGTCAAGTGCAATCTTCTGATTACATGGGTGAGAAAGTTGGATTGGAGAGGTTAAAAAAAACACATCTAGAGATGTGCAGTGATTTTTCAGATGTAGATCTATTGATTTACAGTTCAATATTCTTATTGTTCTGTGATGCTGGATGGAGACTCCATTATATAGAGATGTAATAGGTATACATTGTAATATATAATATATGCAGTATATTTTCCGTCATTAACTCTGTATTATCTAATTTAAAGATTTTTATTGAGTATTAAAATGGATTAGTCCCATCAACCTTTCCATTCTTTGCTCCTCTATTCATTCCACCAAGGAGAATAAGCCCATACTAAAGAGTCGATGCAAGTGATAGACAGTTTTCTATACTACACAAATACTACATTGAATCTATCCAATTCTCAAATGCTCAAAGTCTGGAGGCCAGGATCATGGTGTAATGAACCACGTAGAGTGCTCATGGTCCAGATCCTCTAGTTAGGAGCACACTGAACTAGATAGCAGATGGGCATATTGTATAGGACTTCTAAGCACGGATTTCTGGGTCCTTCAAAAAAAAAAAAACCTTCAGATTACAATGAGCTAATTTCTGCCTGCATTTTGCTAGGAGAACCTGAATAATAATTCCGCCCTTTCTCTGTCATAAGTGGTTTATGTGTTTTCAGACCACACCCCTTCACTTTGGGATTTTTTTGTTACTTTATAACATGGACTCAAACTACAGGTGGAGAAAATGGTGACACAGAGGAAATGATCTGCATTGATTCTAACTGCCTTTCCCTTCATGGAGTCACTAGCTCCATACCAATCCCTCAGTTCTTAGAATGCACCTCAAATTTCAAGCTACCATTTTCTTATGCTTCTACTGCACACCTACTCATCGGTGTTGGGTTCGAAGAACTCCAATTGTTGTGGACCAGGAGAAGGAGCCCTGCATCAGTCAGCTCACAGACCCTCCAGTGTATCTCCTACTGGGTGCTGTGGGCCACTTGTCACCTCTACAGGGTGCTACATGGCACCAATGCTACTCCTTGGCATAGTTTCTACCTCTCTTGTTACTGCTTCTTTCACAATACTGTCAGGTGCCTTGCTATAAGATACTATGGGTATCTCAATGCACTACCATGGATTCTGGCTTCCCTTACTTTCACTGGGGTTATTTTTGCATAAATTCTCTTGAAGAACCTAGTCTACACCTGTATTAGGATCTGGAAATCTCTCTCTCTCTCTTTCTCTCTCTCTCTCTCTCTCTCTCTCTCTCTCTCTCTCTCTCTCTCCTATTTTTACCTTCTCCCTCTCTTCTGAAGATATAACAAATGAAATCAAAGAAGATGAATCATTAACATGATTAAGTAAAAAAATAAAGTGTGGGAGGGTAAGGAGACACACTGTTTTCCCAGAGGAGCACACCCTTGTCTAATGCATACTGTGAATTCTCTATGCAGAAGAGAGAAGAGCTGCTGGACCAGAACACTGACAAGATTATATAGATGGGCTATGTCTGCTAGAATGCAAGAATGAAAGAATTCCGAGAATCTGGGGATACTGAGAATTTGAAGAAAACCGAATGTTTACATTAAAGTGGGAACAGATAAAGTTTCTCTACTCATGCAATGTCCAAGCAATGAAAACATCAGTGTCTAACATTTCAGACTCAAGCAGATGTGGATTTACACACTACTTCCACATTTCAGTACTTTGTACTGAACACCACGCTATCGTCATGCAATTTCTCTCCTCTTCATGGACTAAGGCAAGTTCACAAGGAATACATCAAGAGAGACAAATCTGAAGAACAGTCCTAACATGTATACAGAATTCTCACCTTTCCCTAAAGCAGATAATTTGCCATAAATCTGAGCATTCTCTTTCTCTTCTCATGAGACAAATACTCTCTAGGATTACTCCTAGAGCCATGATGATGCAGTAGATTCCCTTCTGATGTGCAAGCTGCTCACTCTTGCCTTAACCATAGACAAGAGGGAACAAAGTTCAAGGTCCGCTAGAACCATCTTTCCTTGGTTTCAATGAACAGCAGAGTTGTTCCTCAGGGTAGTGACTCCTGTGCATGGTCTTGAATTTTTGGGGTGCCAGAATAAGTGGACATGTTCATTGTTCCCTGCTCTGCCATTCCAGTTTTATAAATCCCCCAATTAACTCAAAGCAGTTGTTGATGAATCTGCCTCAAAAGGTTGCATGTTTCCCAAAGTATCCCAGTTGATTTAAGAGCTGATGTCTGGTACGCAGCTTTTTGGTCTAATTTGCTTCCCAGAGAAGCATCTGTTTTTTGTTTAATAACCACTGGCTGAGCCCATCTGAGAATAAGGAAGGACACATGGAAAGCCAAGGGGCCACTTGTTCTTCTCCTGAAGTTACACCATATGTTAGACATTTTATCTTGTGAAAATTTTGCTTAAGAATTACGCCTTGAAATTCTCTGGCAAAGTAAATCTAAGTTCTCAGTGACCTGAGGATTTCCATAGTCCTTTTATAGTTAGAGCCTAGATGATGTCATATTGATAACAAGGAGCTGTGCTCAGTATTTATTGGATTTCTATCATACATAGTGCTACTAGTTAAGAGGATCACTGAAGACTAGTCAGTCTACAGTCTATAATCTCCACCCCAGGACAAAACACAGAAAAGTGTTTTATCAGCCTAGGATTGAACTAAATCTCTTACATGCGGGGAGTGTCACTCCTGTGGAGCTTGGGGTAGGGCATTCCAAATTCCCATTGTGAGTAGAGCAAAGTGCTAAGGAAATGGTCTCAGAGTGAAAACTTGGATTCTGATGGGTAAACAATGAAGTTTGACTGAGGAGGGAGAAGTTACTTATGAAGGGCAGACTGCAGTGAAGATGCTAACCACACCTTTCCATGTCACCAAACCTGTTCCACAGAGAGATCCTCTCAGCATTGAAGCCCTTATATATGCCTTTGGTAGTAGTTTTTTCTATACCCTTTCAACACCTCCCTCCTTGAATTACTGCGATGATCCCATATCAAAACATTTGAGGCACTTTTACAAAATAGATATGCTTAAGCCTCACCACAGAGTGACTGACATAAGGTCTCCAGGGAGGAACCTGAGGGGATCCTATGTCTTAGAAAGTTCTCTTGAAGAGCCTCTTTGGTTGTACAGTCAGCCAGCCCAACTCAATTGTTCAGCCTGGTCTTGGAAACCACTCTTACAAATACCTCAATTACAGTCTGCTGCGGTCCTCTAGTGGGTGAGTGGTTCCTAATGTGTGTCACATATTATGTGTTCTAAAATTTTGGCAGTGAGCCCAATCTGAAAAAGAGAAGTCTAGGAAAAGGTTAGTGGATGCTAAACTTGGAAGCCCCTCAAATCTATTTTGATATCATCCATTATGTCTAGACTCTTAGTTGCCACCATCCGGTAGAGCTATTTAGGATGGAGTCAGTCAGACCACTATAGGCAATATGGAGAAGTACTTGGCGCCAGAGCGGTTAGCTTCCAGGTCAGCTCTCAGCTCTTCCATAAATTCACTGTCATTCAGACTGTGTGTTCCCTTTTGTTCTGTGATTTTGAACACATTCCAGGTTTAGCTATTTTCTCAGACCAAACAGTGAAAACACTCAAACTTTTTAACCTCCAGATTTGTAAGGCACCATGGCCATGTATATATGCCCTGGCTAGTTTTATGTCAACTTGACAAAAACTATAGTCATTTGAATAAATGGAACCTCAACTGAAAAAATGCCTCCATAAGATCCAGAATAAGGTGTTTTCATAACTGGTGACTAATGGGAAGGGCCCAGCCCAGCTTTGGTGATGCTATTCCTGAACTGGTGGTCTTCAGTTCAACAAGAGAGCAGGCTAAGCGGGCTCTGGAGAGCAAGCCAGAAAGCTACACCCTTCCATAGCCTCTGAACCAGCTCCAGACTTCAAGTTTCAGCCCTGTTTAAGTTCCTGTCCTGACTACCTCTAGTGATAAATCACAGTGTGAAAATGTAAGTCAAAGAAATGTTTCCTCCTACGTTGCTTTGGTTATGGTGACATAAGTAGGACTAGCAATAACCCTAACTAGGAGAGCATGGATCATTGATATTGTGCTGGCAAAACAGCATCATGATGCACACATAATGCAAGAGTTTCTATCCCTGATGAATCACCATGCATCAGTTTGACCTTGGGTGTTATACCATACTTCTGTAGGGGAGTCTCCTGGTCCACAAAATTAGAGACACTAAAACATTCTCAATGTCAGAGCCATTTTCATGGATACATTATGAACAATCATGCTTTGTAGGGTGTCATAACATTATTTGCCTTCATGTCTCTGAATATGGCATAAGTGGCCCTAAAGGAGATCCCACAATAAGTTTAAATCCATCCTTTATTGAGAAGAGTCAAGCTTTCCTTAATGTCTACTGCCTCAGGCTTTGGATTGAGTCATATGCATTTGGTGAGTCAACTAAACACCTCTAAAAACCCGAGAAAATTCTTGTTACAATTTACAAGACCCTGAAAATTCCAACACCAGATGAGACAGCACAGAAGAGTGAAGCCATAACCTGCTGAAGTTCACACAACTACAAATGGCAGAACAAGGAGTCAAGATCCAGTTTTGTGACAGTAAATGCAGACTTCTTGACAGTTCAAACTCAGTTTTAAGCCTGGGGGTTATGGTGAGAGGAGGGCTTCTCTCTAAATGATCTGGTTGTTCCACTTCCGAGAGTGACATGGGTAACAACCCAGGAGCACATTGCTTTCCACCCTGCATTTCATGCTTTCCCCCAGGTCCTCATAAGGCTTTGGTTACCAACTCAGGCTCTCACAGAGTTACCAAGTAAACGTCCTTGTCCCCTCTCAGAACTCACCAACTCTGTCTTCTTGAAAGAGAAAAGTACCACTAAAGCACATCAGTATTGAAGCAAAAATAATGCTGTTTTTAACCACGTAGATACTAGCAACAATGTGACACTTAAAATAACAAAGCAAATACAGCAGATCCCATTGTACCACCATGGAAGGAATTCATGCTCCACAGATTAACGAAAACTCCTCTGTATTGTTTAAAATGTTGGATAGGCACAGCATAGGGAGTCATAACTGTACATTTTTTTGTGCATGACAAAAAAATGCCAATTTTGACACTACATTAAACTGTTATTCACTCCTAGTCTATGAAAAATTCTTTAAAAATGAAGTCTCATTATGAAGGCTCAAAATGTTAAAAAGAATCACATAAGGATTTTATTGACACAATTAACATTCATAAAGGATGAGAAAATAGCTTGCAATGTCTCTGAGGTCACACAGTAGGGACTTTAGCTTGTCAAACCTCAGCTTGCACTTGGCACATGGCAAACACTTTACACATCTGTGGATCATTCTTTTAAATAATAGAAATGCCTCATCTGGAATCTTCTCTGGCAGATGACCCAGCCTTGCAATGCACAGGGGCCAGGAGGAGCACAAGTGTTGTCTTAGGATGTGGAGAAAGCCCAGCACATTCTGGCCTCAATGTCTCTGTGGCCCACAGCATCCTCTCATTTATTTAATGCTCTGCTCACCTTCCAACACCACCATTTTTTTTAGATATCACTGAGATCAGAGAATTGGGATCAACTACTGGTCTCTAACCTGGCCCACCCAGAGCTGAAGAACTTTGTCTTCACCTAATGTTAAATGCATGCACGCATGCACACACACACACACACATATACACATATACACACACAGAGAAAAAGGAGACTGATGAGGAATGGTTGGATGGTTGAATAGATGGATAGATGGATGGATAGCTGGATGGATGGATGGATGGATGGATGGATGGATGGATGGATGGATGGATGAATATATAGACAGGAAGATAGATGGACTGACAGACATAAGTCGTCATCCACAGATGATGTTGGTTATAAGAAAGATTCCCTCTAATTTGCAGTTTTGAAGTTTGTGAGATTCTACGTGTATATTTTTTTTCTGTTTTTGTTCTCTAAATTTCTCCAGTTTGGTTTCAATCTAGACTTCGGTCCAGTCAATAAACTATGTATCCTATCACTGGCTTGTGAGAGTAATTGTTTTAATGAGGGGTCTGACAGACTTCTCTTGGTCCCCAGGAAGCATGGCAGGAGAAATCGTGTTTATAATCAACTTTAATCCATTCTAATATTCCACCTTAACCTCATCAAGAATTAAGTGATTGATTTTTTTTTGGTCTCCTGAAAGGAAATAAAGAGGTCCTGAGATGAAACTTGGCAGCCTTCCAAAGATTAAAGAGACAACTGAGGGCTGGCACCATTTGTACTTGGATGTGAAACTTGTCTTGGCAATTTCCCTCCTGCCATCTCTTAGCTCCTAATTGAACACTAATGTGATGCCAGGTCATGTTTCACAGAAGGAAGGCCCTAATCACTTCTTCACCTTGGTGACAGTTACCTGAAGACACATTGTGGGGCCAGGTTGTTGTTCTGCCTCCTGCCTCCTCCAGAGGGCAGCTCACACTCTGTAGGGCCTAAGAATACAGCCAATAGATCCCAGTTCAGCATTCCAGGCTATGGCGATGTGTTTTTCGTGTTTACTTCACTTAGGAAGACAATGGCATGTGAGGTGCTTTTCATGCTCATGAAGGTACCAGCCCGGATAGCACTATGCTGTTGGGTCAAGAAACCACTGAAGTATAATTCATCTGTCACTCAAACAAGTGCTCATTTGTTAGTTCTCAGTGAAGCTGGTACTGAAATCATGCACTGATGAGTACGGAGAATAATATGGAGCTTCAAGAGAAAGCTGGCCTTCCCTGACCCCACCTCATGTCCCTTTCACCCTAAGCTTAGCCCCATTCTTTTGCCACTGTCTGCAGTTCCATTTCTCCCTTTGTATTCAACATTCAAAACATGTGTCCTCCCTCATCTCTTTGTGTCTGGTCCTTCAACCCCTGGCATTGTCACCTTGCCGTGCTGTGCTTCATGATCCAGTGAGCATTCTCCTCTGACATCAGGAGCTACTGGTGCCAGCAGAAGTCCGGATGTCATTTTCTCCACAGTCTCAAAGCTGACCGGGAATCTTACCTACGTAGCCTTCTTGTCCCCATTGTCTCAGTCACTAGTCAAGAAATAACTTCTACATTTTCTCCGGGTCTCCTCTTCTGCCATTTTTCACAACTAACATGCCAGGGACTAAAATAAAAACTTTTAAAAATTTGTTAGTATTTCAATTTTTGCCACAATCTGTCTTGTGATCTGCCTTTCACAGAGAAAAAGGCTTCTGCTAATAGTCTAGTCACTCCATCTGTGTACCGACTCAGCTGCTTCGTCGCCCAGATACTTTCCTAAGTATTTTCATTTCACTGCCTGTAAAGTGGGGCAGTCCATGCCCACTACCCATCTACTATTTACTCACATATTTCAGACCCAAGAAATTCACTTTAACAACTCTAGTTATCTGTAGTTTTTGTTCTTAAAGATGATATATACACTCTTACTTTAAAATATTTTTCTTTGCTTCTGAGAATTACATACACAATGATATTTGATTTCTTCGCCACCATTTCTCTCCTCCAAGTCTCTATATCCATGTAACACCCCCCCCCAGATGTTCTGTCCCTATTTTGGGATCACCTACTCGTCCACCTGATGTTGCCCATCTGTGCATTGGTAGAGGATAATCTGCTGGATCATGAGAAATCTACCAGTGGGCTCAGCCTTCAAAAGGAATGATTCTCTCAGCAGCTATCATCTGCCAATCACTCCTCAGAAAGAGTGAAACCTGAAAGAATGTCTTCCCCATCTATGCTGAAATTGTTGGATGGCGTAGTCTTATGTAGGTAACCATAGCTGCAGTGCGTTCCTGAGTGTAATAATCATATCATGTCTGGAAGATACCATTTCACAGTCTTCTTCCTGTCTCAGTTAGGGTTTTACTGCTGTGACCAAACACCATGACCAAGACAAGCCTTATAAAGGACCATTGAATTGAGCTGGCTTATAGGTTCATCATCATCAAGGTGGGAGCAGGGCAGCATCTAGGCAGGCATAATACAGGTAGGGCTGAAAGTTCTACATCTTCATCTGAAGGCTGCTAATGGAAGACTGACTTCCAGGCAGTTCGTACGAGGGTCTTAAGCCCATGCCCACAGTAGCACACCCACTCCAACAAGGCCATACCTCCTAATAGTGTCACTCCCTGGGCCAACCATACACAAATTATCACACTTCCCCCACCCTCCAGTTCTCACATTATTTTTAACAATATTTGGTTTTATCATTTTTCAAAGTGTGTGTGTGTGTGTGTGTGTGTGTGTGTGTGTGTGTGTGTGTGTGTGTGTCTGTAAATGCAGGTGCCATCAGAGACCAGAGATTTTGGATTTCTAGATTTGGAATTACAAACAGTTATGAGCTCCCCAGCATGGGTTCTAGGAATTGAGCTGAAGTCCTCTGAAAGAGCAGTACAATCTCTTTAACACTGAGACATCTCTTTATCCTCAAGATCTTACGTCCTTTCTATTTGTTCTGCCTTGATGATCCCTTAGCCTTGGCATCAGGGGTTGGGGGTGGAGTGTCTCACTTATAGCTGAGCTCTCAGACTCTTCTTCTCAACACACTGACCAGTTATACATTTCTGCATTGACAGTACCCATGCAAATAAAGCGTCTCTGCCATGGTTGAAGAGCAGATCAAGTCAATGGATAGAAACATAATCTTTAGAAGCAAGACCATTGAGCATTGTAACAGGAACATGTTTAACTCTGGGCTATGACTTCCTTAGCATGGACTTTTTGACAATGTCTACAGAAAGTAGAGAGAGGAATGCTAGGGGAGAATAAAGGCATAAGCAGGGAATGGTAAAGGTGTATGGAGGGAGGGGGCATCAGGGAGCTGAGGGGAGGGATAACCCAAAGGAAGAATGTGTGAAAAGCCATATAAATGCATACTATCCCACAACCCAATTGAAAATATATTAGAAGGGTAGTAGGCTACATGTGATGTGAAGGAGGTAAGAGGGCATTGCTGGTGTCTCAAGGATTAAGCCTGGGTGAAGCAGGGAAATAGGGTAGAGGACGCAGTTGTGGATGTGTTATCCAAAACTAAGGATATGAAAAGAAGTTTATGAACACCCACTAGCTTGGAAAGCTAATGTCAAATAATTTAAAGAACAACTTTGAGTGGAATTTTTATTGCATGGATGAACAACACTGATCCCAGAAGTTAAAGTTCATTAAATACAAATAGGAGTGGAAGGCCTGGGGTACCACCCTACAGTCTAGTGGTTAGGGAGGCTCCAGAGGGCACCACAACAACTAAAGAAAGGGTACTTGTCATTGACCCCGCACTTGCACTTCCCAGCACTTGCATCAACTGCTTTTCTTTTCTTTTTCCTTTTCTTTTCTTTTGAAATAGAATCCCATATAGCCTAGGCAGGCCTAGAACTCAATATGTAACATTGCCTTAAACTTCAAATCCCCCTTCCTCTATCTCCTGACTTACAGATTGCAGGCACACGTTACCAAGACTGCTTTTATTCAGTGCTCGGGTCAAACCTGAGGTTTCTTGGATGCTAGACTACCAGCTGAGTTACACTCCCAATACCCCTTTCTTCTTGTTAATGGAAGACATGATGTCCTCAGTCTACTAGCCAACTTTAGTACATGCCATCAAACTTACAATTATAGGAAGAAATCCCAGACTGTGGCCCACTAATGATTCAAATTAAAGTGAGCATTTTATTGTTTTTATCACACTGAAGCCTTGAGCAAGAGAGATCAAATTTATGTCTGAAGATATCAGAGAACCAACTTGACAACATGTGGACTGTAGCCATATGTCAAACTTGATGTGGGAAAGAGAAATACCTCACAACTGGGCCAAAGGGGACGGCAAGTGCTAAGTAGACAATGTGGCCATTGTCTGGGATAGGCCGTTGTCTGAGAAGATGAGGGAGATAACACATACACATCCCTTGAGTCTTTCTCAGGCACACAACAGTAAATAACATTTGTTAGGACATGTATCATTGTAGTCACATTTTCTTTCCTGCAACCAATTTTCTGAGGCATTCCTGTCTGGTCTCCATAAAGTCCTAATCATCACTAGTACATAAACGCTCAATTGCTTAGGGCACTCTAAAGGCAGAAGAGTCCAAGGTAATTATGTCATCCATTTAAGATGTTTTATGGCATAGACACTGCTACCCAAGGCCACCGCTGACTCCCACCAAGGCAATAAGGGACAATATGTGAAGTTGGGAAGAAATTCAATAACCAAGCCCAATATGAGATTTTTGAGGCCAGTCTAACACAAATAGATTCATTTGGTTTTATTCCTGTTTGGTCGCCTGTTTTGTGAAGAAAGTTATTGTAGCCTATCAGCACTGACTCATCCCTCTCTGGACCCTTATAACAAATATTTTAAAACATGAATATGTGGTGGAGACTGAGTTGGTTGGCTATACCCTCCTCTCTACCACAGTGGAAACATTAACAGCTTCTCCGGAATTGCCTAAAGACTCAATTGTTGAGTGCTCTGGGAATAATTAAAATTCTGAATGGGGGAGGATGAGAGAACTCAGTCTGTAGTAGTCTGCCACATGAGCTTGAGGACCTGAGTTTGATGCCCCAGAACTCATATAAAGAAACCTGGCCATAGCAGTAGGCAATTGATTACCCAGGCATGGCTGTAGGCATTCGTAATCTCAGGACTAGTGGGACAAAGACAGCATGATCTCTGGGTCTTGTTGGCCAGCCGATCAGGCTAAATCAGTGAGCTCTGTATTTAGGAGAGACCTTGAATTAAAAGGAGCTACAGAAGAAGATACCTGATAAAATCCTGTGTCCTACACATGTACCCATTCATACATGTGCACATACAGGAACACAAACATGCACACAAAATCATCAGGAGAGAATTTAATGGAAGTATTAACGTTATTCTAGTCTACACTATTTCAGGAAGTAATTGAGGCAGGTGGCTGAAGGCTTTCCAGCAATTTTTTTTACCCTTTTAATTTAAATATTTTTTTGTAAAATGTGTATGAAGGCAAATAATAGAGGATTCGAAGTCTCAACTTATTTTTAGAGGCATGATTTCAAAGCAATGAATTTATTAATTCAATCTTAAATTTCTTTTATAGAACTCCTATGTCTAACCCAGTAGTTCTGTGCATAGGGTAGCAATTTGCTTTCAGCTTTTATACAAGTCCTAGTAAGATCTCCCATTAATCCAATCACTACAGCAGGATATGATTAATTCACTCTAACATTGATTTTTAAGGTCAAAGAAAAAGCCTCCTTACAGGAGGGAAAAATGCATTAAGGGATTATAGGCTACAACTGCCAGGGCAAAGGTATTTATCCATATAATTTATTGTAATTTTCTGCTTTACACTGGCTATCATGTGTATATTTCATGGAAATCTCATATTTTATACCTTAATGGCAGACCAAATCATTTAGTGATGACCATTAAGCCTGTCTTGAGTCAGTGAACTAGAAAGCTATTTTCATTTGTGTAATCTTTAGCCATTTACTACTTTACTAATGAGGAAATGCAAGCCCAGAAAAATCAGATGGCTTAGCTGTCCACCATCACTGATTTGTACAGAGGCCTATCTTGAAACAATCTTCACTTTTTCCTCTCAGCCTTTGTTCTGTGCATTCATAGACCTTGCTGTGCTATTGTTAGTGGAAGTATGAAACAGACTCTGAACTTTCATATCCTTACCCTCAGAATCTCCACAGCAAACTCAGAGGACAACTATTGTTATTATCCTTATTTGATAATCATAAAAGTAAAGTTGTGACATGTTGTTAACTGAGGTCATTCACTTAACAGCAGAGCTTGGTTAAAATTTTCAATAGAAATGAAAAGATTGCTTTATTCTGAACATCAAACTTCAAACCATGTCCTTATATACATAAACCATTGTTGCTTAGGAAGATAATACTAAAATATTCTTTCTCACTTTGGCCATTTGACACTGTCTTTCTTAACAGAAATGGTAATTTGTCTCATAGTAGAATTGTTGGGATGTATATTAATTTTTTTCTATTTTGGGGGAATTTTCATAACTATGCTAATTTACATTCCCACCAATAACATATAAGTCCCCCTTTTGTCAGCATCCTTACTAGAATTTATTGAGATTATATTTTAAGCAAGAAGTGAAAGGAAAGGTCTAGAGAACTGAAGACAACACATAGAGAAGGAGGTCGAGTGTGGATGAAGACAAAGGATAGTGGGTTAAAAGTGAGGAAATAAGGGGTCTAAATGAGTCTTGAGATAGGGATTTTTGTCTCCATTCCTCTAGAACAACAGTATGCATACAGAATGTTACATGTCTGTGTATGAAAGCAGAGGCATGTAGAATAAAATTTTCCTGGTGCCTTTGTAAGAGTTCAATTTTTTTTCTATTTACTATGGAGAAGAAGAGGCCATGGAACAGCTGGTCTGGCTTCAAGACACCTCTTGTACCTTTTCCTTATCAGAAACTTTTCAACCAGAGAGTAAAACCATTATGCCATCACTTCATTGCACCTCTTCCTTATGACAGTACTTTTCACATTAGCCAATATGAAATCGACCTGTTTGTCTTTCTGTAAATAGGTAGTGTGACAGATTGACACAGCAAAACACTATTCATCCATAAAGAAATGCAATCTTATCATTCGCAAATACATGGATAGCAATGACATCAGCATGAAACTGAAGTTAAACAAGACAAAGACAAATCTGCATGTTATCATGCATTTAGAGAAGCCAATAAGTCAACTTTGTAGAAGAAGAGAATTGGATACTAGTCACCAGAGACTAGGAAGAGAAGTGGGAAAAGTTTAAAAAAAAATACATAGACACGGGTCTTTTCGACCGTACTTTCTTCCTCAAACTCATCCCATTATCCCAGGCTCTAAGACCAGAAGACATTCACTAGGAACATACCAGATATGCAGAACAGGAAAACAGTATCCAGCCTCCAACAGGAGCAGGTATTTGCTGTGGACACACCAAGAAAACAGGCAACATACAGCCACCAGTCTCGTGAAATCAAAAGAGTTGATCAAAAGAGTGAAACCAAGAAACAAAACATTCAACCAACAAAGAGAAATCCAGCAATTATCATCTAGATCTATAATCATCTCATACCCTGACACCTAGATGCCAGGGTAAAAGCATAATCAATAAGTGGCAGTGAAATATGTCTCTACTAGAGCCCAGCTAACCTATAATAGCAGGTCCTGAATATCCCAACATAACTCAAGCACAAGGAAAGGGCCTTAGGATCAACTCTATGAAGACAGTAGAGGTTCTAAAAGAAGAAATGAATAAATTCCTTAAGGAAAACACAGTTGAAGGAAATGAATTAAACCCATCAAGACCTAAAAAAGGAATTATAATCAATAAAGAAAACACAAAACGAAAGAATTATGGGAATGAAAAATTTAGTAATTCAAACAGGAAATATAGAGAAAAGCTTCACCAGCAGAGTACAAGATATAGAAGAATCTCAGGCATTGAAGATACTGTAGAAGAAATGAGTACATCACTCAAAGAAAATGTTAAATCTAAAAATCTCCTAGGAAATCTGGGACACTATGAAAAGACCAAACCTAGGAATAGAGGAAGGAGGAAAATCTCAGTTCAAAGACCCAGAAAATATTTTCAACAAAATCATAGAAGGAAAGTTTCCTATCCCAAAGGAGATCCTACTAAGATATAAGAACTATACAGAAAACCAAATAGGCTGGACCTAGAAATATATTAAGAGCTGCAAGACAAAAAGACCAGGCACATACAAAGACATACCTAGCAGAATTACACCTGACTTTTTAATGGAGACTCTAAAAACCGGAAAGACCTGGACAGATGTGCCTAAGTCTCTAAGAGACCACAGTTACCAACACACATTACTCTACTCTGCAAAATTTTCAATGATTACAAATGGAAAATTTTAGTTATTCCATGATAAAGCCAAATTTAAACAATATTTGTCTACAGCTATAGCCCTAGAGCTAGAAGAAAAATTTCAACCTAATGAGGTTTACCACACCCATAAAAACACAGGAAATAAATAACCTCACAGCATCAAAATCAAAAGTAGGTAAGCACACACCCACCACCAACAGACCAACTCTGCCAATAACAAAATAAGAGCAATCAACAATCATTGGTGATTGATATCTCTCAATATCAATGGTATTAATTCTCCAATAAAAGACACAAACAGAATGAATTATAAAAAGGATCTCTCGGGATTGGGGATTTGCTCAGTGGTAGAGCTTGCCTAGGAAGCGCAAGGCCCTGGGTTCGGTCCCCAGCTCCGAAAAAAAAGAAAAAAAAAAAAAAAAAAAAAAAAGGATCTCTCCTTCTGCATTAAGGAATATACCTTAGCATCAAGAATAGACATTACCTCAGTCTAAAGAACTGACAAAAGGGAGGAAGTATTGCTGAAGGCTTTCATCACCCTGCCATCATATCTAAGTCAGAATCTCTCAAGGAGCCAGAACAGCTGCGGAAGCTCTTCATTGGAGGGCTGAGCTTCAAAACAACCGAGGAGAGTCTGAGGAGCCATTTCGAGCAATGCGGAACACTCACCACCTGTATGGTAATGAGAGATCCAAACACCGAGAGATCCAGAGGCTCTGGGTTTGTCACATACATCACTGTGGAGGAAATGAATGCTGCCATGAATGCAAGACCACACAAGGTGGATGGAAGAGCTGTGTCAAGAGAAGATTCTCAGAGACCAGGTGCCCATTTAACTGTGAAGATCTTTATTGTTGTTTGTCTTATTCAGGGTTTCTATTCCTGTACAAACATCACGACCAAGACACAAGTTGGGGAAGAAAGCGTTTATTCAGCCTACACTTCCATGCTGTTGTTCATCATCAAAGGAAGTCAGGATTGGAACTCAGGCAGGTCAGGAAGCAGGAGCTGATACAGAGGTCATGGAGGGATGTTACTTACTGGCTTGCTCAGCTTGCTTTCTTATAGCAAGACCGTCAGCCCAGGAACGGCACCACCCACAATGGGCTGGGTCCTCCTACCTTGACTACTAGTTGAGAAAATGCCTAACAGCTGGGTCTCATGAAGGTATTTCCACAACTGAGTCTCCTTTTCTGTGATAACTCTAGCTTGTGTCAAGTTGACACACAAAACTAGCCAGTACAGTGGTATTAAAGACACTGAAGAACATCACCTATGAGATTATTTTGAGCAGTATGGGAAAATTGAAGTGATTGAGATTATGACTGATAGAGGCAGTAGGAAAAAAGAAGGATTTTGCTTTTGTCACCTTTGATGAACATGATTCTGTGGATAAGATTTTTATTCAGAAATACCACACTGTGAATGGCCATAACTGTGAGGTAAGAAAGGCTCTGTCAAAACAAGAGATGGCTAGTGCTTCATCCAGCCAGAGAGGTCAAAGTGGTTCTGGAAAATTTGGTGGTAGTCATGGAGGTGGTTTTGGTGGCAATGACAATTTTGATCGAGGAGGGAACTTTAGTGGTCGTGGTGGCTTTGGTGGCAGCCATGGTGGTGGTGGATATGGTGGCAGTGAGGATGGCTATAATGGATTTGGCAATGATGGTGGTTATGGAGGAGTCGGCCCTGGTTACTCTGGAGGAAGCAGAGGCTATGGAAGTGGTGGACAGGATTATGGAAACAGGGCAGTGGCTATGGTGGGAGTGGCAGCTATGACAGCTATAACAATGGAGGAGGCGGAGGCGGCTTTGGCGGTGGTAGTGGAAGCAATTTTGGAGGTGGTGGCAGCTATAATGATTTTGGCAATTACAACAACCAGTCATCAAATTTTAGACCGATGAAAGGAGCAAACTTTGGAGGCAGGAGTTCTGGCCCTTATGGTGGTGGAGGCCAGTACTTTGCTAAACCATGAAACCAAGGTGGCTATGGAGGTCCCATCAGTAGCAGTAGCTATGGCAGTGGCAGGAGGCTCTAATTACAGCCAGGAAACAAAGCTTAGCAAAAGAGAACCAGAGAAGTGACAGGGAAGCTACAGGTTACAACAGATTTGTGAACTCAGCCAAATATAGTGGTGGCAGGGCCTAGCTGCTACAAAGAAGACATGTTTTAGACAATACTCATGTGTGTGGGCAAAAACTCCAGGACTGTATCTGTGACTAATTGTATGACAGGTTATTTTAGTTTCTGTTCTGTGGAAAGTGTAAAGCATTCCAACAAAGGATTTTACTGTAAACCTTTTTCACCCATGCTGTTGATTGCTAAATGTAAGAGTCTGATCATGACACTGAATAAATGTGTCTTTAAAAAAAACTGACAAAAATTCTTTTTTAAAAAAATGGATCTAAGAAGCAAGCTGGTGTAGCTCCTTTAATATCTAACAAAATAGACTTTAAACCAAAACTAATCAAAACAGATAGGGATATTTATCAAAAGAAAAACCCACCAAGATTACATTTCAATTCTTAACATCTATGCTCCAAAGAGTTCACACACTTTTGTAAAAAGAAATCTTACTACAGCTTAAGTCCCATATTGACCCTCCACACTCACAGTGGGAGACTTCAGTACACCATTTCCAGCAACGG
Organism: Rattus rattus; assembly: GCF_011064425.1. NCBI lineage: Eukaryota > Metazoa > Chordata > Mammalia > Rodentia > Muridae > Rattus > Rattus rattus. Next base: position 30,851,926 of record NC_046157.1, on the reverse strand, counting down.
ACAGGTCATTCAGACAAAACTAAACAGAGAAACAATGGAGCTAAAACATATTCGCCTAAACACACACACACACATAAAATACCACAAAATACTTTCTTCTCTACATTTCATGGAACTTTCTCCAAAATTGCCCATAATACTCAGACACAAAGCAAATCTCAACAGATCCAAGAAAATTGAAATAACTCTCAGCAATCTCTCAGACCACATGGACTATGGCTAAGCAGAAACAACAGAAACAACAGAAAATTTGCAAACTCATAGAAACCGAACAACTCTGTACTGAATGGAAAAATGGGTCAAGATAGAAATAAAGAAATTAATGACCTTACAGAAAATGAATAGACACTGTACCCAAACTTATGAAACACAATGAATGCTGTGCTAAGAAGAATGTTCGTAACACAAAGTGCTTAAATTAAAAAACAAAAAAAAGGAAAAATCTCATGCTAGCAACTTAACAACACATCTGAAAATTAAAAAATACACCAAGAAAATCTTACAGCTGATAAAAACTTTCAACAAAGTGCCTGGATATAAAATTAACTCAAACAAACAAACAAACAAAAAACAGTAGTCCTCCTATATTCAAATGACAAGCACACTGAAAGAGAAATCAGTATCAACACGATAGACAAAACTATCAACACTAACTTAAAGGTGGAAACAGATTGCTCAAATTAATAAACTGAGAAGTGAAAAGGGGGAAATGACAATGGACAGAAAAGAAATCCAGAAAATTACAAGGACATACTTTAAAAACCTGTACTACACCAAGTTGGAATATGTAAAATAAGTGGATAATTTAGTTGATAGATACCACTTACCAAAGTTAAATAAAGATCAGATAAACAGTTTACATAGGCCAATAGAAACACTCATTAAAAGTGTCCTAAAAACAACAGCAGCTCAAGGCCAGATTGTTTTCCCTCAGAATTCTACCAGACTTTGAAAGAAGAGTTAACACCAATACTCCTCAAATGATTCTACAAACTAGAAACAGAAAGAACACTGTCTAGTTCATTTTATGAGCCCCCAGTTACCCAGATGCTCAAACCACAAAACTCAACACAGAATTACAGAACAAATTCCCTTATGAACATAAATGTAAAAATATTGAATAAAATACTTGAAAGTCTAAGAACACATCAAAAATATTATCTACCATGATCATATTCATCACACAGATACACGGATAATTCAAGAATTGAAAAATCAGCAAATGTAATCCATTATACAAACAAACTGAAAGAAATAAAATTACATGATTATCTCATCATATACAGAAAAGGCCTTTCCCAAAATTCAGCACCCCTTCACGATAAAAGTACTGGAGAGATTAGGGACACAAGGGACACACCTAAATATAATAAAAGTAATTTACAGCAAGCCAATTGCCAACATGAAATTGATGAAGTTCAAAGCAGTTCCACTACATAAGGAACAACACAAGACTGTTTACTTCATATCTACTCGATATACTACTTAAAGGTTTAGCTAAAGTAATAAGAAAACTGACAGATGAAGAGGATAAAAATTGGAAAGGAAGATATCAAAGTATTGTTATTTATGGAAGATATGATAGTATACATAAGTGATGCTTAAAAAATACACCGAGAAAATCTTACAGCTGATAAAAACTTTCAACAAAGTGTCTGAATACAAAATTAATTCAAACAAACAAACAAACAAACAAACAAAAAAACCAGTAGACCTCCTATATTCAAATGACAAACACACTGAAAGAGAAACCAGGGAAATAACGCCTTTTGCAATATCCCCAAACAGTATAAAATATCTGTGACCAAGCAAGTGAAAAAAAAAAACATGTGATAAAAACTTCGAGTCTTTGAAGAAAGAAATTGAAGAAGATATTAGAAGAAGAAAAGATCTCTTATGCCCATGAACCATGAATCCATAGGATTAACATAGAAAAGATGGCCATACTACCAAAAGCTATTTACAAATTCAGTTCAATCCCCATCAAAATTCCAACATGGTTCTTTATAGACCTTGAAAAGAGAATTCTCAAATTCATATGGAACAACAAAACAAATAGAGGGTAAATAAAACAATCCTGAACAGTGAACAACAAGAAAACCTGCTGCCCCTGCTGGAGGTATCATTAACCCTGATGTCAAGTTGTATTACAGAGCTATAGTAATGAAGTTTGCATGGTATTGGCATAAACATAGACATGTTGAACAAGGTAATCAAGTTGAAGAACAAAACATAAATTTAAATACATATTGATGACTGAATTTGACAAAGAAGCCAGAAATGTACATTGGAAAAAAAAATCTTCAACAAATGGTGTTGGTCTAACTGGATGTCTGCATGTAGAAGAATGCAAACACATCCATATTTATTACCCTGCACAAAACTCAAGTTCAATTGATCAAAGAGCACAACGGAAAACAAGATTTACCGAACCTGACAGAAGAGAAAGTGAGAATAACCTTGAATGCACAGGAGACAACTTTCTGAATGAAACACAAATAACAGGGGCAACAAGGTCAACAATTAATCAATGGGATCTCATAAAACTGAAAAGCTCCTGTAAAGCAAAAGAAATCATCAATCAAAGCAGCTGTCTACAGCGTGGAAAAATAAATGGTATTACCAAGTCCATATCTGATACGAGACTAGTATCTAAAATACATAAAGAACTCAAGAAACTAGGTACCAAAAACCTCAAAAAATTCAATGAAAAATGGGGTAAGATATAGAGAATTCTCAATAGAGGAAACTCAAATGGCTGAGAAAGGCTCAAATGTTCAAAATCCTTAGCCATCAGGGAAATGCAAATCAAAACTATTTTGATATCCCATCTTATGCTTGTCAGATGGCTATGATCAATAACATAAGTGACGGTTCATGCTTTGGAAGATAGAGCAAGGAGAAGATTCTTCCACTGCTAATGGGAGTGCATACTTGTACAGCCACTATGGAAATGAATATGTTGGTTTCTCAGAAGGTTGGGAATCAATATACCTCAAAGTCCAACTATATCACTCTTGGACTTATATTGAAAGGATAACCCATTCTGCCACACACACACAAAAAAAAAATGAATGCTTGTTCCATTATATTTATTCTCTATTCATAATAGCCAGAAACTGAAAATATTTACACAATAGCGTATTGTTCACCTGTTAAAATATTACATCATGAAATTTGCAGGTAAGTGGATACAACTAAAAGTTCTTTATGAGCCATGCATGGATTTCCCTGGGAAGAGGAAAAAGCATAGATTTTGTGTAGTCTGGGACAGTTGGGGACAGAAGCAAGAGGGTTCAGGGAAGGCACAGAATACAGAGAAATACAAAAAGAATTGGGGGTATATGGTTAATGGTCTGAAAACCTAGTACAGTGGAAGCATCCTGGGATATATGAAGGTGATCCTAAAGAAGACCCCTAGTAATAGGAGAAGTGGAGTTTTAACTCTCCATCTCTTATAACAACGCAGGTCTTCCAATGACATGCCTGGATTGCATTTCCTTGACTTGCTGGCCAAGGTGGTCCCATGAAAATCCTAAACAAACCAGGCTGATACTAAAGCAAAGGTTTTCTCTTCACAAATTGACACTGGCAAGGATAACATTCATACATTTCATGTGAAGCAGTCAAGCTGATGACTACCTGGAGCCTTGAGCCCTACCTTCTAGTCTTTTTAGTGTGGAAATGCACACTGTAAACAAAAGAAAGAGAACTGTGTACATCAACACAGCCACAAAACCTTTGACCTACAATTTGTCCTGCCTGAAAAATATGCAAGGGCAATGGTGGCACAGAACTTGTGGGAGTGGCCAGCCAATGACTGGTTTGACTTAAGAACTACTCTACAAGAAGGAACCCATACCCAACACTGTCTGAGTAACCAAGAACCAGAGACTAGATAGCACAGAGACCTAAAATCAATCAATCAATCAATCAATCAATCAAATGAATAAACAAAAAACGCAAGCATTACTGGTCAAAGAAAAAGTATCAGTAAAATGATAATGGCTTCTAATTATATTCTGCTATACTCAAAGATCAGTGCCATACCTAGTCATCATCACAGAGGCTTTTTTCAGCAGATGGGGACAGATTCAGAGAGCCACAGCCAGAGGTGATGTGAAGGAAGAGTTTAAATAGGAGGTCTGCATCAAATCCCTCTCCTCAGAGCTCAGGAAATCCTGTGGGAGAGGGGATAGAAATATTGTAAAAGACAGAAGGGATAGAGAACACCAGGAGAACGAATCAACTGAACCTGTGAATCAACTAGCAAGGCGCTTATGAGCTCACAAAGACTGAAGCAGCAAACTCAGGCCTACATTGGTCCTACTCAGGGTCTTCTGTGTATATATTATAGCTATTAGCTTAGTGTTTTTATGGGAATTCTGACTGTGAGAATAAGTGGGTCTCTGACTCTTGTGCCTGCTCTTAAGACTTCTTTCCTCTTTTTGGGTTGCCATGTCCAACTTCAATATTATAGTTTCTGCTTCATCTTATTATATTTTATTTTGTCATGTTTGGTTGTTCTCTCTTGGAAGTCTATTCTTTTTTAATAAGAGACAGAAAGGGAGTGGCCAAGCAGGAAAGGGGAGGTGCGAGGAACTGGGAGAAGTGGAGGAAGAGGAAACTATAATCAGGATTATATATAGATAGATAGATAGATAGATAGATAGATAGATAGATAGATATAGATATAGATATAGATATATAGATATATAGATAGATAAAATATGTAATAAAAACTATAACTGTATGAGAAAAAATATTTTTAATAAAACTGAAAAAAGAAATTTATAATTGTACTATAAAAATTCAGTGAGTTATAAACAAGGCTCTGTGCTTTTTTTTTAACACAGTAGAGCATATTTATACAAAATATCTTGGAATATATTTCAAAATGACTGAATGTCCAGTACATAAATAATTAATGGCTAAATAGATTTAAATGTTTGTTATATGATTCAACTAATCCACATTTTAGACACGATTGTATCATGTAACCAATAAATATACATGATTTAAAATACAATAATTGGCACTTTTATAAGTGAAAAATGAAACTACTATGAACATGGATAAAGTGAGGGCAGTGAGTATATATATAGGGGTAAAATTAGATTAAAACAATAGCTTCCGTTCTTCTATAGAACAGAGGGACAGCTATTATAGATAGCAGTTAATTGGATATTTCCAAATGACCAGCACATATTTTCAGTGTTTCAAATATAAGGAAATGGTATAGGGTTGGGATAGACATGTGTGTACCCTTATTGAGTAACTATAAATTGTACATATGTGATAAAGTGTCACACTGTGTGCTACTAACATGGAACTATGTGCTGATTGAAAATTTAAAAAAAATATTTTAAAAATACCAACATGATCAAAGTTTTGCTTAATTTCTTACTACTACTACTACTACTACTAGTAGTAGTAGTCATCTTTATTTCTGTTCCTTTTAAAAAAAGATCACTCTAGCTTGCAAAGCTTTTAACCTTCTCTTTTTGTGTTTAACTTCTTACAGCGAAGGGTAAGAGCTTCCTTTTCTTTCATAATTTTGAAAGAATGGGTCTCCAACAGCCTGCCTCACTCAGAGCTAGTGAGATTATTGTCCATTTAGTCAAGTAAGAGCTTATCTTAGATCAGGATCCCAGAAGAACCATCCATTCTGGTTTCAATGGAAACTATGCCCCACCGACTCATGTATTTGAACTTTTCCCCCAGTAGGTGCTGCTGTCTACAAAGATTATGCAACTGCAAGGAGGTGAAGCTTTGCTGGAGGAAGTGTGTCACCGGGGGTGGGTCTCGAGGGTTTATAGCATAGCACAACTTCCTGTTTGCTTCTGAACAATACAACAGGATAGTCTCCTGTTCTGTCACCAAGTCCTCCCTGTAACGTGTGTGTTTCCCTCCCATGAAACTGTAAACCTAAACAAACCATTTCTCCTTTCAGTTTGTTGTGTTGTGGTGCTTTTATCAGGACAACAAGAGTGGAACACACTTCGTGAGCTTCATGTTCAGGGAACTCACTGAGGATTGCTCTCAGGGACAATACTTAGAAGCAGATAAAGGAAGCAAGATGGAGCTCAAAGAGATCTTGTTCTGTATGAAAGGTGCCACAGAGCCTTATGGTAGGGTAGCATCATCGCTCAGGAGCACGGTAGACACTGTCGTTTCCATAAGCAAGGCAAGTACAGAAGCCATGATGCCTTGGCTACTACCATCCACTTTTCTATTAGTGGGGAAGCATTGACTTGGGAAAGCAGTTTTCTACAGAGAAAGAAAATTCTTGGAAAACAGCCAAATAGTGAGCCACATGACTTGCAAAAATGAAGGATCGGTCTGAATTTTAGAACTCCTCTTCATAATCTTATTTCAATGTTGTAGACAGTGTGAGGTGAGAATATTATATTGTTTTAATAGATGGGGCATTGTCTTAGAGTTTTACTAAGAATTATTCATATCGGACCCATTTCAGACCTGTGACTTTTCTGAGTATTGTGGACAGATCAATTAGGGCGGCTTAGCGTGCACAATCTCCCCTTTTTTGGTAAAGGCTCACTGCTCTCACACTATGGACAGCTCTGCCAACTTCCTACATCGACAAGAATAACAGAAATTCTCAACAGGTCTTCTGTCTCCCTTTTTGAAAAATCAGAACAATTGATTACATTCTGTGACAATTTTATACATGTATACAATATATTCTGATTACCTTCTCTCCCCTACTTTTATCATCTTCCCATTCCTATCAACATCCCCTCTGTACCTGTCCTTTTCCCAAATTCATGACTTTGGTTTTGTTCTATGACCCATAGTTTAACCAAGACCATCTATGTGACTGACTTGACCTATCTATTGGTGCTCAGTGAGGACAAAACTGAATGCAATGACTTTCCATCTCTCTCAGTTTCTCAGTAGCAAATATTTCAGCATTGAGGTTTGGGGTCCCTAAAGTCCTCCTCTACCCATGTCTGATTATTGGAGAATCCATTCTTATACAGATCCAAGGCATTCTCTTATCTATCCTTTCATTTATTCAACTTGCCTATGCCCATCTTGTTCCTCTTTTTAAATGTTTCTTTATGTTAAAGCAATATCACCTTATGCAGATGCTGGAAAAACAAACAAACACACAACAACAAAACCAAACCTATACTATTTATTTTCCAAGTGGAGAAAAGAAGAGAAGTCATGCTTCATAGCCTACACTTGAAAGTTCTCTGTATTTCAAACTCTCTATACCTTTGCTTCTCACCTAGCTACTGCCTCAAACAGCTTTCTCTCTCACACACACATACTGATTCTGTCTTGAACTTCAGTGCTCCCAAATGTTGGCATCTCCTACTTCCTCTGCCCGGACTCACTCAGCAGTCTCTTCCAGGATGACTTCTGTAGCATAAGGCCAAGTTTAGATTCCATACTTGAGATGATCCTAGCCACTCCCTCTCTACGCCTCTCCCCCTTTCCTCCTGCAAGTCCTGTGTTCCTCAGGCAGAGTTTTATCTTATCCAGGTGTGACTTTTGGTGAGTTTGTTTGTTTCATTGTGGGACACAGAAGGATGCTCTTTCCTGAGAATAATGTCGAACAGAATGTCAAGTTTCTTGAGAACAAAGCCTGTGATTTTCCATTATATTTAAAATGACCTAGAGGTATGTGTCTTTAGTGATTCCTGAAAGGTCACAATAAATATTTTTTTAATTAACTGAATCTTTAAGTGCTATGTTTTCAAGCACACTGGGAAGTGCTCACAAAAGTTTCATTTGAAAATAATTCATGTGCGTAGGTGAAAAAAATCTGGTTATGGTCACTGTAGAAACCACAAAAAATAAGTTTCCCTCTTGTTCACCTTTCTACTTCTCAAAGCATCTTCTTCCAACTGAGTAATTTACGTAGGCTGTTTAAAAACTTTGTCCAAACACAGTCCTGGCTTGCTTCTCTAGCAGAAGTGAATGTGTGCTCCAGCTCCCTTCGTAAATAATCGAATTTGCCTCTGAAGTTCAAGAAGTTCAAGGTTGCTCTTCGCATCGTGAGACTGACAGCTTCTGTTTCATATGCAGCAGGCTGGAATATAAGGCAGAAGAAAGGCTGTGTTGCCGTTTGGGATTTGGTGAGCAGAGAGGATAATAGGGAAGATTGATATGGCTTCATAGAAGAGTTATTTTTAAGTACAGACAATGCCTATCCCCCTGCTGAAAGGGCCTTTAGAAAATATTACCAAGACAAAAAATGCTGTGGGGGCCATTCCCACCACCTGGGATAGCCAGTCTGGTCTGCAGGCTGTTGCTGCCACCTGCTGCAAGCAAGCAGCCATGGAGGGTCTGCCACTTGGGTCTTGCCTCTTCAGAATACCAGATGCATTCCACTAATATGCCTCAGTCATGTGAGCATTGTCTTCTCAAGAGTCTAGATGGATCCCCAGGGAAAACTGGTAAAGGTTGATGGCTTCAGGCCATAGAAATCCCTAGGTGTTAGAATCATGAACCATGAGTGAAATAAATAGCTAGCTAAGATAGATTCAGTCAGCAGCCACCTATAAGTGCCTCTGATGACCCACCCTAGCAACAGGCAGGGATTCTGTCACAAGTGAACCTCTAGCTCTAAAGATCACACTCTCTTGTTTTAATAAGACGTTCTCTTGCTCTCTTTTGAAATTTTCCTCATTTTAAAGCAATAAGAAGTGTCTAAATACTCCAAGTAAGAATCTAGTAAATTTGGTTTTTTTTTATTGGATTTTTATGACAGATGTAATGAGAGGTGATAAGTTCCTCTCCAAGTATGTAATCTGTCTTCATCTATTAGGGACACCATGTCGCAGATCAGAATCTTTCTAACACATCCAGCAGGTTTTATTAAGTCCCATCACTGACTTACCAGAATTCTCAGCTTCCATGAAGAAAAGTACCCTGGGCAGTTACATTCCTTTCTGTCCTCCCTTCAAGGATCTGAATTGCTAACCTTCCCTGAAAAAGTTGCGAGGACCAGCTGACTTAGCATACCCATGAGTTCACTATATAGTTAGTTCTTTATGGGTTTGACTTAGCCAGATAAAGCTCTCAGCCCTCCATCTAAAAAGGCCACTTGCTAGGACAACAAGCAATTTCCCCATGTGGCCTCCAAACTAAGGAGGACATGGGGCAGGGAAGACCCCCTCACTCCTCCCTTCCACAGAAATGTGGATTTACCAACCAAGTAGAAAAAAAGGACCATAGAAAGAATCAACAGAACCAAAAAGTTGGTTCTTTGAGAAAATCAACAAGATAGATAAACCCTTAATAGACTAACGAGAGGACACAGAGAGTGTGTCCAAATTAACAAAATCAGAAATGAAAAGGGAGACATAACACAGATTCAGAGGAAATTCAAAAAATCATCAGATCTTACTATAAAAGCCTATATTCAACAAAACTTGACAATCTGCAGGAAATGGACAATTTCCTAGACAGATACCAGGTACCGAAGTTAAATCAGGAACAGATAAACCAGTTAAACAACCCCATAGCTCCTAAGGAAATAGAAGAAGTCATTAAAGGTCTCCCAACCAAAAAGAGCCCAGGTCCAGACGGGTTTAGTGCAGAATTCTATCAGACCTTCATAGAAGACCTCGTACCAATATTATCCAAACTATTCCACAAAATTGAAACAGATGGAGCACTACCGAATTCCTTCTATGAAGCCACAAATTACTCTTATACCTAAACCACACAAAGACCCAACAAAGAAAGAGAACTTCAGACCAATTTCCCTTATGAATATCGATGCAAAATACTCAATAAAATTCTGGCAAACCGAATCCAAGAGCACATCAAAACAATCATCCACCATGATCAAGTAGGCTTCATCCCAGGCATGCAGGATGGTTTAATATCTGAAAACCATCAACGTGATCCATTATATAAACAAACTGAAAGAACAAAACCACATAATCATTTCATTAGATGCTGAGAAAGCATTTGACAAAATTCAACACCCCTTCATGATAAAAGTCCTGGAAAGAATAGGAATTCAAGGCCCATACCTAAACATAGTAAAAACCATATACAGCAAACCAGTTGCTAACATTAAACTAAATGGAGAGAAACTTGAAGCAATCCCACTAAAATCAGGGACTAGACAAGGCTGCCCACTCTCTCCCTACTTATTCAATATAGTTCTTGAAGTTCTAGCCAGAGCAATAAGACAACAAAAGGAGGTCAAGGGGATACAGATCGGAAAAGAAGAAGTCAAAATATCACTATTTGCAGATGATATGATAGTATATTTAAGTGATCCCAAAAATTCCACGGAGAACTACTAAAGCTGATAAAACAACTTCAGCAAAAGTGGCTGGGTATAAAATTAACTCAAATAAATCAGTAGCCTTCCTCTACACAAAAGAGAAACAGGCCGAAAAGAAATTAGGAAATGACACCCTTCATAATAGATCCAAATAATATAAAAAGTACCTTGGGGTGACTTTAACCAAGCAAGGAAAGATCTGTACAATAAGAACTTCAAGACTCTGAAGAAAGAAATTGAAGAAGATCTCAGAAGATGGAAAGATCTCCATGCTCATGGATTGGCAGGATTAATATAGTAAAATGGCCATTCTACCAAAAGCGATCTACAGATTCAATGCAATCCCCATCAAAATACCAATCCAATTCTTCAAAGAGTTAGACAGAACAATTTGTAAATTCATCTGGAATAACAAAAAAACCCAGGATAGCTAAAACTATCCTCAACAATAAAAAAAGGACTTCAGGGGAATCACTATCCCTGAACTCAAGCAGTATTACAGAGCAATAGTGATAAAAACTGCATGGTATTGGTACAGAGACAGACAGATAGACCAATGGAACAGAATTGAAGACCCAGAAATGAACCCACACACCTATGGGCACTTGATTTTTTTTGACAAAGGAGCCAAAACCATCCAATGGAAAAAGATAGCATTTTCAGCAAATGGTGCTGGTTCAACTGGAGGTCAACATGTAAAGAATGCAGATCGATCCATGCTTATCACCCCTGTACAAAGCTTAAGTCCAAGTGGATCAAGGACCTCCACATCAAAAGCAGATACACTCAAACTAATAGAAGAAAAAACTAGGGAAGCATTTGGAACACATGGGCACTGGAAAAATTTCCTGAACAAAACACCCATGGCTTATGCTCTAAGATCAAGAATCGACAAATGGGATCTCATAAAACTGCAATGCTTCTGTAAGGCAAAGGACACTGTGGTTAGGACAAAACGGCAACCAACAGATTGGGAAAAGATCTTTACCAATCCTACAACAGATAGAGGGCTTATATCCAAAATATACAAAGAACTGAAGAAGTTAGACAGCAGGGAGGCAAATAACCCTATTAAAAAATGGGGTTCAGAGCTAAACAGAGAATTCACAGCTGAGGAATGCCGAATGGCTGAGAAACACCTAAAGAAATGTTCAACATCGTTAGTCATAAGGGAAATGCAAATCAAAACAACCCTGAGATTTCACCTCACACCAGTGAGAATGGCTAAGATCAAAAACTCAGGTGACAGCAAATGCTGGCGAGGATGTGGAGAAAGGGGAACACTCCTCCATTGTTGGTGGGGTTGCAGACTGCTGCAACCATTCTGGAAATCAGTCTGGAGGTTCCTCAGAAAATTGGACATTGAACTGCCTGAGGATCCAGCTATACCTCTCCTGGGCATATACCCAAAAGATGCCCCAACATATAAAAAAAAGACACGTGCTCCACTATGTTCATCGCAGCCTTATTTATAATAGCCAGAAGCTGGAAAGAACCCAGATGCCCTTCAACAGAGGAATGGATACAGAAAATGTGGTACATCTACACAATGGAATATTACTCAGCTATCAAAAAACAATGACTTTGTGAAATTCAGAGGCAAATGGTTGGAACTGAAACTATCATCCTGAGTGAGCTAACCTAATCACAGAAAGACATACATGGTATGTACTCATTGATAAGTGGCTATTAACCCAAATGCTTGAATTACCCTAGATGCCTAGAACAAATGAAACTCAAGACGGATGATCAAAATGTGAATGCAGATCGCTCATGAGAGACACAGCCAGAATACAGCAAATACAGAGGCGTATGCCAGCAGGAAACCACTGAACTGAGAACAGGACCCCTGTTGAACAATCAGAGAAAGAACTGGAAGAGCTTGAAGGAGCTCGAGACCCCATATGCACAGCAATGCCAACCAACCAGAGTTTCCAGGGACTAAGCCACTACCTAAAGACTATACATGGACTGACCCTGGACTCTGACCTCATAGGTAGCAATGAATATCCTAGTAAGAGCACCAGGGGAAGGGGAAGCCCTGGGTCCTGCCAAGACTGAACCCCTAGTGAACTAGACTGTTGGGGAGAGGGCAAATGGGGGAGGGGTGGGAGGAACACCCATAAGGAAGGGAGGGGAGGGGATGTTTGCCGAAACCGGAAAGGGAATAACATTAAATGTATATAAGAAATACTCAAGTTAATAATAAAAAAAAAAAAAAAAAAAAAGAAATGTGGATTTACCTACAAGAAACTAAACAATGGATTCGGTTAGATAGCTGACATTACTCCCTGTTATTCTTCAGATTTTATTAAAATCAAATACTTTAACTATTGTTCTTTCACCCTGGGGCTATTCAGGAAAGGAAATATATCTTAAGATTAGACTGAAATGCTACAATGAGAGGTAGCAAGCTCATGTTTGCTAAATGACTGCGTTCTTGAAAGGAAAGGTATAAAAGCACACGGAGACCGCTCTACCCGATTTCCTTTGTTTCGATTTTAGAAGCAGCTTGACTGACAAAGAGACTGAAGGAGAGAATCTTGGGATATAAAAGTCTTTTAAAGGTGAGACAGGTGCAAGGTTTCAGAGAACAGTTTCTATATTGTTCTTGTGAAGGTTATACTTAGCCCTGAACCACACTACTTTCCTGTCTGCATTTCATTTCCTGGGGACTTGCCAAGCGATCAACAGCCTGAGCCCTGTGGTAGAGTTGAGGTTTTTGAGCACGAATAGGGTGGCTAGAGTTTGCTTAGCTAGAGACAGCAATTGCCTCCTGTGATCATTACAGAAATGCTGGCATGAGCTCTTCAGGAGACCATGGGAAGAAAATGGACATACTGTGTGGTTTACGCCATCATCCAGATACAGTTTTTCAGGGGTAAGACTTCCGGTCACACTGGTCTTCTCAGATGGCTGCTTTGGGACCCTTTGCTCCTTTGAAATGCTTCAAGACTCCTGCAGGAGTTGATCACTAAAGGACAAGTTCTTGCTAAGGTTGTCAGTTAACTGCTTAAGTGACAGCTATGGGAAAGATGCTAGAGTCGATATTGGATTCCTAATGTGCACTAGACTAAAACTAAGAAGGGAGCAAATGGTTAGTGCCTCCTGTCTTTACCATTTTTCCTCTTCTAAGAGTCTTGAGTTATGAGAAAATTGTGTGTCTTGGAGAGGAAATGTTCCCGGATCATTATAAAGGCAACTTCAAAATGCTAAGATGCCTTACAATTATGTCCATGGTCAGAAAGCCTTGTTCACCCTTTAATCCTCCCCCAAGCAATTCTTTTCTTTTCAAATTAGAAAGTGTCTCTCCTCCCTAATACCCGTGTCATTTCTGGTTGGATTTATGTTAAGTCTAACTCAGTCACATACAAGAAGTACTTTGCAAAGCCAATCAGAGTTCTTTATGACCATGAGGAACAGAACCTGAAAGGCCCATTTCAAAATGGAAGGAGAAAAGTTTAGTTCTGAACACCACGGTACAAGAGTAGTATTGAAAGCCTGAATTTCTAAAGAATTACCTATGTATGACTACGATGATTGTAAGAGTTTCTGAATCAAAGACACATTGGAACTAGTGATCTAGATAGGCTGAGAGGCATGCTATTGGAGAATCACTCCTAGGGAGTTACATTCAGATGTGTAACCTCTGTCTACACACACTGTGTGCATCCACAAACGTATAATAATTCCTAACCATCGAGTGCCTTTGTTTCTTCTCAGCAACTTGTCATCTTTTTATCCATTCCCTTTGTGAGCTCTGGGGGACTTGTCACAATAATGTATCACTTCTGTAATGGTAAATTCTAAAGGGGCATCTGAAGCATTTCTGAAGACATATCAAAGGCTCAGTGCTGAACAAATTTTGAGTGGTCTGTTTCCTGCAGTCAGGTTGCTGATGAGAGAAGCCTTTATTTCTAGCATTTCATGAGATGGTTAGAGATGATACCCTAGGGAACATCGACCTGAGGCATCTGCTCCGTTCTCCTTGGGAGACATAACTCCATGGAGATGAAGGTCCCTTCATCCTTAGAGAGAATGAATGTCAAGTTTCTTACTCTACTCAGCCAGACTGAATGCAGGAGGCAGTTTGGAGTTATGAAGTTCATGTTAAAGAAAAACTGCAGGTGTGACTAATTGTGAAGAGAATTCATGTTCTCTTAAGGGAGTGCATCTCTGAATACTTCTTTTCTCACTGCTTTTCTTTCCTTTTTGATAAGGAAAGAAAGATAACAACATTATCTTTTGGAGCATGAAGATTAAAAAGATAGCACATGTAAAAGCCTCTTTTAAACATATTATCTTAAAATACAAGCCACTTTATTGTAAAAAACTTGAAAATAAAGTTTGAAAAGAAAACTATTATACTTAGACTAGTTATTACAGATGTTGATGCAGAAAGGTCAATAATATTCATGTATGTTATGTGAACAGCTTCATGCTAAGTTTGCTGAGGCACTTCTGTCTTTAAACAGGCCTAATTTATGGGGCTGAAGAGGGAGTTAAGCAATTAAGAGCTCACTGCTGCTCTTATAGTTTGGTTCCCAGAACCCATATCTGGCAGTTAACACCTAGCTGTAACTCCAATGCCTGAGTTCTGTGGATCTGTGGGTATCTACGCACGTGAACATTCATGCGTGTGCACACACACACACACACACACATACACACATACACAAACACACACACACACGCACACGCACGCACGCATGCACGCATGCACTCAGTCACGCAGGCATGCACCGAGACCTAAAAGACCATTCCAAGAGAATAACGCAAACTGATTATTCGTATCCTTCCTTTCTAGGAGCATGGGAAGAACTATTCAATGCTGGAGATAACAACGTGTATGCTCTGCCTGGTTCTGATGTCAACTTGACCTGCCAAACAATGGAGAAAGACTTAATGGTCCAGATGCAGTGGTCCAAGGTCACAGATGAGATTGACATGATTGTTGTTTATCATCCCCAATATGGCTTCCACTGTATGTGGGGGGATGCCTGTGAGTCACGAGTGGCTGAGGTAGAAACTCTGAAGGATGCAACAAAATGGACTCTGAACTTAAGGAATATCTCCTCCAGCCTCAGTGGAAAGTATGAGTGCAGCTTCACTATGTATCCAACAGGCACCAAGACTACAGTCTACAACCTCATTGTGGAGCCCTGTAAGTATAATTTACCTAAGGGAGGACTTTCATGTACCTTTCATTCATTTAGGAAATATGCAAAGACAACAGGCACATTCTAGATTTGGTATTGAACATCGAAGACTTAGCAGAAAGAAATAAGGGAAAGTAGCAACAGATCAAATAATGCCCTAGATAAATGTAAAGTCCCAACAGTGGTAAGTGTTAATAACAAGGACTACAGTAGTTGAGAGCATAGCAGAGACTGGGGAAATGGTCACTGTGAAAGAAACATCTAAATTGACGAATGAGGAATGAGTAGTCGTCAATGCATTTTAGAAAAGGTAGAGGTTGTGAGTGACCTAGAAACGGGGTGGGGACCACCATGGGAATTGTTTTGCAAAGTTTAAGAAAATGAGTTATGCAAGTATGGATACAATAGAGACACAATGAGCACAAGATCATGCCAGACTTTGTTGGCAATGTTCAAGTCTATGACATCTACATAAGAGTCATAAAAAGAAATGCTTTTTTCCCCAAAAGAGTTTAAGATCACGTTTGTAGTTTGATTGTGTTCATGTTATAAAGAGATGACCCTGGCTTCAGTATGAGAATGCCCTTACAGTGGACAAGAGAAGATGATGTGAACATATTAAAAGATCAATTCCAGCTGTCCAGAAGAAATGTAATGACACTCAGGTAGACATGAAAGGGAATGTATACATTTTACATATTGAGTATAGAATACACATGACTTGATCATAGAGTGGATGTATGACGAAAATAGAGTGAAGAAGAAGACACTTAAAAGGCAACATTGGGTTTCTGCTGTGCATACCTGTATGGTGGTGACAGCAGCTGGGATACAAGATGAAGGAAGTAGAGTGACTTTGTGAGTGAATTTACTAACGTGAATCTGGATATTTACCTTAGAGCAGGGAAATGGGCCATCAAAGCTCCTGAACATTCAGGAACATTCAGACGGTTCAGGTTTCAAGGCCTGCATTCATGATGAAGCCCTGAATGTAAGCTTTATGGCCATTCTGCCTAGAAATGATGCTGGTTTGGAGCCTGTCTTCTAAGTTCTCTGAGCCTGTTTCAGAAACTGTCCTTTTAATACCTGTTCTACATGACCCAGTTCTAAAGTAAAATGATTTCTATTCCTACTAATGAGAAGAGATGACAATAAAATACAGCAAATGAGAATGGCACTGGAAAGTGAATGTTTGAAACTCAGAAGGGAAATAGCTTGGTAATATAATAAAAGATTAACAAAAACTTGCTCAGGAAAGGCTTGCTGCAGGAGACATGGGGCTGTCCTGGTACACATCAGGTTTAGATTTCCCAACTCCTCTCCATGTCTAACTCTTGCTGCTCCAAGACAATGATGTTTAGATCATCTCAGGGTAAGGGAGAATTCCATCAAATGGAGCAAAAACCAACTTCAGACCAGTTGACAATGGCATAGGTGGAGTGTGGTTAAAATACAGGAAGACTTTTTGAAAGCTACACTTAGCTGTAGGTACTTTGGATTTAGGTAGGCAGCAGTGAACTGGATGTGCCACGCAGTATGGACATCATTCAGTCCCACTGTACAATCATTTTAGGATTCTAAGCTTTTGATTTCTTACATAACAAATGTAGATGATTATAGTCCCACCTTCTTGGGTACTATTATCTTGATAATTAAATAAGGTAATGGTTAAAAGCACTTACTACAGTTTCTATCTAAAGGTACAAGTTTGGCTGTAGAGATGTCTCAGCAGTTAAAAGCACTTGTTTTTCTTACAAAGGACCTAAATTCAATTCACAGCATTTATATGATGGTTTATAGCCATCTATAACTCCAATTTTGGGGGACCTGATGCTTTCTTCTGACCTCCTCAGACATCAGGCACAGGCAAACATTCATATACATAAAATAACAAATAAATAAATCAAAATAGTAGTAGTAGTAGCAGCAGCAGCAGCAGCAGCAGCAGCAATACAGGGAGTAACTTTATTTCTTAATTCATATTAAAAAGATTTAAAACTTTATAGAGTGGTCTAATTTGGAATTCAATGAGATATTGTCAGACCTTAACACAAGTACACCTTGACTTTAGATTTAGACATAGTTTTGGTATATTGTATCAATCCCAATAGATTATTCTATTACATCTCTGAGGATCTGAACAATACTTCATTGAGAAGTGGTCACATGGTTGTATCTGCTATGACTGTACTTAAAAACCTACCACCATCCATCTTCTGGACAACTGGGGTATATACTGTAAAAGAGACGATATATTATGGTTCCAATGAAGCCAAGAATGGAAAAGAGGTAGTATTCAGAAGTGAGTGACATTGACTTTAAGAAAAGAGAGAGAGATACAATGTAGTTAAGTTTGTAACCACTTCAGCTGTAAATAGTTGGAGAATCAGAGACAAATTCATGTTTCCTGTGGTTGGAAATGTCTTCTTTCTGAGCTTTTGCTGTTGATCCTCCATATCAGATGGGAAACAACAGTGTTAAATACAGAGCATTAGTATTGAGTATCTGGTACAAAAGGATCACAATCTATTAAAGAACAAAAACAAAGAAGAGGAGAAACAAAGTAGATATGAAACCCAAGACAAAATGGAGCTGAGGAGTTGCTAGAGAAGTAGAGGACGTGCCTGTGCCCTGACAGTGTGAACAAGTCCCCACCCAATGGCATGTTATCTTGCCACTGTACCTTCTGCAAGACATTCATGTCGCTAAGGCAGATGAGTAAGCAAGCCACACATATGGAGTGTAAAAAATGCATGAAGACCATGAACCAGTGTAAACTGGAGAGATACGTGAGAGACTAGGAGACTCAAGGATGGGGAGGTTCATCACCTCTTCCTGTTTTCTTTCTCTTGCCATCTGAGTCATTCTTTCTGGCCATTTATAAAACCGGAAGTGCCTAAATCCTGTTCTTGTGTCCCCTGAGGGCTCAAGGAAGAAAGGCAGCTAGTTGATCCCTTCTCATAATATTTTGTCCCTGTGTGTCTTAGTGGGTGCAGAAGCTGTGGATATAAAAGGAAATATGATGAATAATTAATTTGGTATTTGCTTCATTTTCATTTCAACTTAATATGTTTCTCCCTGAATCAGGAGTCTTAGAGTTATTTGAAGGAACATAGCTCCCTGAGTTAGTCCTTGGTTTATAATAATCTACCTTTAGAAAATTTGAGTTCTACTCAGTCTATGGTACTTCAGGTAGTACATTCCTAGCATATGAAAATGTAGTTATTATAGTGAATTGTAAGAGTACAGCATGGCTTAATTTCCCAAATTGCAATCAAAGCCCATAGGTTGCTAATGTTGCCCAAAGCAAGAGTGGTAGAGAAAGAATTAGATAAAGATGTAGCACTAATACACGCAGTAGAAATAGGTGGGTTTGT
This sequence comes from Rattus rattus, assembly GCF_011064425.1. Lineage (NCBI taxonomy): Eukaryota > Metazoa > Chordata > Mammalia > Rodentia > Muridae > Rattus > Rattus rattus. The sequence continues at coordinate 30,833,111 of NC_046157.1, read as the reverse complement.
ATCGTAGCTCAGTGGGTGTATTGTCTGCCCAGCATCGGGGAGGCACGGAGTTCCATCACCAGCATCACAAGGAAAAGAGGAGTTGATGATAGCAATGGATAGGAACGTTTTAATCTTGGAAACATAATGGTGAACAATTGTAGTTGCTTGCACAAGACCAAACCAGTCAACATTCCAGCATGCATGGGGACAGCCGCGCAAGCTCCCACTCAGCTGAGAAGATACTACGGGAGACAGTTTTCTTTAAGATTCTGGGCCTTGATTTATAGATCATACTTCAGTGAATGTCTCCACACCTATATGTAGATATGAGAGCACAAATTGGGCCCTTGGTTAGAAAAATAATTTAGAAGAGGGCACAAACATGAGAAAGGATGTGGGAGGTAGATCTGGGAGGTGCAGGGAATGAAAATAATTAAGACACCACATTGTATGTGTCTATAAATTTCGCAAAAACTTTTAAATTTATTTAAATATTAACAGATATTGTTATATTAATATTAACAAATCAATAAAATATTATTGAAAAATAATAATAAATGATCACATAGCAGTTTCAGAACTATAGAGAAGGATCATTAAAGGGTAGAAATGTGGGCAGGCACTAAATAGTGACAGTGTATGAAAACAGGCGAGCCAAAGGATATAGCACTGTGAATTCTAAGTTTATCACCATTTTTCTTTTAAAATATAAAGGTGTCAGTAAAGAAAGAAAATTCAGTTCTGATAAGCTAAGTCTTACCTAGGTGGTTAAGCTCTCAGTAGACTAATGTCATTGAACCTGCATACTGACTTTCATCAGTGTCCTTATTGTATGCGGTCTTTGTCCAACATATAGGTTTTAAGAGATTATATTGCTGAGTATAAGAGACTGTGGATTAGATGTGATGATGTGGGATGCAGACAAGAGAGCCTATTTTGCAGCATCTCCAAGCCTAGTAGAAGTAACATATATATCAATTAAATGTTAAACAACAACAGGGAATTCTGGTGTAGGAGCTGGGGAATTCAGGAATGGTTTCTTAGGGCCCTCCCATCCCTTGGAGCCATTATTAACTAAGACTGGAGGACCCAGAAATTAATATTAGCAAACAGGCTATGTGCAGACTCTGTGGCACAGAAACCACATTAACCATGGGATTCTAAAAAGGATGACGACTAGGCAAAAAGAATGCAGTTAAAGCAACTGAAAGCGAGGCAGGTCAACCAACAAGATTAGCGTAGTCAGGAGCCATAGAAACTAATTGAAGTGGCTTTCTTTAACACTTTTCATTTTGCGTTTCAAATATGAGGTGTGTTTTTATTTGTTTTGTGTTTTGTTGTTGTCTAGGGAATGAATTGAGGAAAGCAGAAAGGATAGTGTAAGTCCAACCAAGTTAGAAAATCATATAATACCAGAAATGGAGAGGAGGCATGACGGCAACTCTGAGTAAGGGGCAAAGAGATTGATGGGGAGCAGTATCCAGATCAGGGCCATGTTTAAGTTGCTCGCCCATAATATCTGCTGGTATAGTGCATTGTGACAATTGAAATTCAAATCATGGAGCGTGATATTTGGTTTTCAGAATGTGTGACTCACTCACTGTGTTAGGGGACCCTGGAATCTGACCAGATTGTTCAGACATCATGTGAGTTTGGTTTCATATGTTTAACTTAGGAAGTTGAGAATAAGGACACAGACACAGCTGGCTATATGTCCCTCAACTAGCACAGAAGCCTGAGTCAACCGTTTTAGTACGTTTTCAGAACAGAGGGTACGACTGAATTTCTAGGTGTGAAAGAAACAATCTAGGCAGAGAAATCAAATGAGAAAAACCATGCGGTGCTTCAACCCAGAGCACAGAGATGAGTGGAGAGATATGTCTCCACAGGACAGCGAGGAGTAGATAAAAAGACAGACAAGAGCGAGAAGAGAGAACCAGATCGTAGAAGCCTAGAAAGATAATTGCATAAAAGCAGCAGCCATCAATCCTGACACTTCTGGGAAGGTGAATGGTTATTGGATTGTATTTAGGAGCATGAAAGGTATTGACCACTTATTGGGGGCTTGTGTTGGTGGCATTAGGGAACAGAAAAGGAACCGGATGGAAGAAAGAGCAGAGAGTGGGAGACAGGGGAGGGGGAGTAGGGAGTGGGAGACAGGACTGTGGGGACAGCAGTATTGATGCAGCTTCTAGCCCCTGATCCATAGAAACAAAAAGAGTGCGAGTGTTGGATGAAGCTTTGTATTGGTGTTGTGGCGTGGGTGCTTTTAAATAATTCAAGGCACCTTACTATACTCCAAAGTCAATGGATAGAATCTACTTAAAAAGAACTAACTATATCAGAGTTTGTAAAAAAAAAATCAGCTGTGGTTTCTGAGACGATAGGGGGTACTTAGATCCATAACAGACAGTAAAACTCTTCAGAAATAGAGGATGCTTTTATAACGTTTGTAACAGCATACATTCATTACACATAGTTATGTTTCATCGTGATGTTTTATACACATATATAATAATGTATGCTGATCATATTCACCCACATTGCCCTCTCTTGTCTCCCTCCTACTCCTGCTAGCAGCCTTTTCTTCCCAACTAGCCTCTTTTCTACCTTCATGTCTTTACCAAACCCTTTTAAAAGTGTACTAGTTGGGAAGGGAAACAAGTTGACTGCTGTTGAGTTCCAAGACTCCGGTTTTCTAGCATTGTTGTCCGATATTTTAGTACTTTCTATTGCTAATCTATTCCTCCAGGAAAGCTAAGAAGGTCAAAATAAGGTAAACACAGACACATCCGCCTAGACAATAATTATGTAGTTCTGAATGTCAGAGAGAAAGTAGCAAATAAAATAAGTAAAGCACAGAAGCAGAAAAAACAAAGAAAAAACTCATTCCTTATGGAGCACCCAGAAAACAATCAAAAATATCTCTCACCAGTAACACCAGGGATCAGAAGACTTGTCCAAAATACTAAAATGAGCCACAGTCCACCAAGGGGTTCTATAGTTACTGAAATTATCCACTTAATGTATAAGAACTGAAATAAACTACCATCAGTATATCTGTTCTCTTATATCCTAGGATTTGAGTGTAACCTCTTTTAATTACAGAGGCCAAGCATTGGGAATGGATAAAGTCACTGGAGTTGGGTTCTCATGCTAGCAACACTTATAAGACATCTAGACTACCATCTTCAATGTTCTCTACCCAGAGATGTACTTTCTCGGTCAATCTAAAATATGTGGACACCTTACATCAGTCCCCAGACTCCTGTTCCTAGGTCGTCTGCATTAACTGTTATGCTGGACATTAGTACAACACCCCAGGCTGGCCAGTGAAAGTAAAATGTATTCTCTCGAAGTTCTGGAGGTACGAAAGCTAAAACCAAGTCCCGAGTGTGCGGCCGTGACTCTGGGTAGGAGAAAAGAATTGCTGACTTTTGCAGATGGCTTTATGCTGGTAAAGTATTTCTCCATGACCAAGGGTGCAGGTGACAAAGTGAAGAGTCATAGGTGTCAAGACTGAGCATTACTTCTGGTTTGATGGAGGCAATAGAAGTTTTACAAGAAAAATATCTTTTTTCATTTCATGTCAATGCTCAGGGGTATTAAATTTTAGTGGTTTTTGCCCGATTTTGTACTTGTCTTTTATTTTCCTAATGGACCTCTTTTTTCCCCTGTAAGCCAGTCTCTCTCTGTCATACCTATTCATTTTCTAGACCTGGATTGTGTACCCACTAGACCTCTCATAAGTACCTAGTTCCTTATAGCAATTATTAGTCATAAATCAGCACTAACTGTGAGGCTTTCTGTAGTCATTTTTTATTTCAAATAAATTTTTAAATTATGGTTTTCAGCATTTGTGCCATTCTCTCTTTCTCTCTCTTTCTCTCTCTCTCTCTCTCTCTCTCTCTCTCTCTCTCTCTCTCTGTATAAAGTACCACACACACGCATGTGTACCATATTACTTGAGTATCTTATTTTAAAAATATTTAAATATTGTTCTCATTTGATTTGTAAAATTTCTCTCAGTACATCAGCTCTTGTGCATATATAGCTTCAGCCTTGCTCTAAATTCATTTCGTTCCGAGCGTGATTTTTGAAAATGATTTTGACTAGCACCGGCTATCTCTCACGAGTCATCTTTTCTTCGGTGAACTCATTTATCGGTCTTTTCAATTTTTCTACAGTTTACATCGTCTTTATTCTTTCATCTCCTTTTGAATAATGAAGTTGTAGCCCTATTTATGTATGTGTGGACTCGTTGGCACTCTGCTTTTATTGTCACATTAATGCTATTTTATCCTCTGGCCCTTTTCTCACTGTAGCTTAACAGCTCATCCTACCACAATCATCCTTCCATTGCTTAAGTGTGTGCTTATCCTTACCATGGAAGTCAGCCTGGCTGGCTCCTCTGCAACCATTTTTGTATCCAAAGCAGAGTCCATTGTCTTTGAGGTATCCCACAATGCACTGCGGGACTGTTGGGATGGGCTTCCTTTCCTTTTGTCTCCCACTTCTATTTGAATTTCCTCTTTGATTTCCCATATTGGGTCCATCTCATTTAATCTGAATTCTTCTTCTAAGGGTTTCTTCACAGCACTGAAGACATTCCATGGGCCCCATCTGTCACCAGATGGGGGACCCTTTCTCTTCCTCAAGAAGAAACTGGTAATTGGAGCCCTTTCCCCATCTCTGCTGCTGTTCTCAGATTAGTCAGCCTGTCTGTGAAGTGATCAACCACCGGGGGCCAGGGTGGATTTCTCTGTTCTAAAGCCCGTAGGAAGCTGTCCGCTTTCCTCTTTTCTTTTTGAACAGTTGCCATTACCTGGTCTACTAGTTTGTTCCCATTCTTAAGTTGTAGCTTAATGTTCTTGAATATATTCTCTAGGTGATTTTAATTTACTTTCTCAGTTTGTCAAAGTTATATTTTAAAAAGTTATGGCCAGAATGAAACCAACTTCTAAAGTAAAGCTAGGTGTTATGACATACAGAGGCAATCCTCATTCCTGAAGCAGGAAGACTGTGATGAATTTGAAGTACTAAGCAAGTCAGTGATATATAGCAATATCAAAAAATCAAATAGTAAATAAAACCTACTACCACCATTTATAATAATAATAATATTGATAATAACAATATAAAATTCTAACTGTAAATTTTAGTGATGTACATTCAAACATTATTAGTATATGAATTTATTTTCTTATCATCATAAATGATAATAACTGAATTACAATCTGTTTAAACTATCTTTAAGCAAAAACAATTTTAAAATGTTTCTAAATAAAATTAAGTAGTAATAGTGGTGTAAAATGTGCTAAAATTTTGATGGTGCTATACAGATAACTCAAGTTGAAAATATTATGGTAATTAAGATCCCATAATATTAATGGACAAGGACCTTCTAAAAATATATGGGTTTGGAGTAATGTAGAGGACTGTCCGTATCTGTAGGTTCCATAACTACAACTTCAGATGGGGCATATTTGGAAACAAATTGCATGTATAATTAGCATGTACACTTTCTTTGGCCTAGCGGTAAAAACATAATAGACCTATTTGCTTGTCATATACATTATCTCTATCGTAAGTTATCTAGGGTACACTTGGCTCATATGGAATTTGAGTGCCTAAGGATTTTCTCCTGAGACCAAACCCCTGCAGAATGAAGGGTGAGAAGTTTCTAGAGCAGTAAAACTACTCTGTTTACTGTAAGCACATATCATTATACACTAGTCAGGACCCACGGGATGCTACAGCATGCTGTGGGCTTTGGGAGCTAATGTTTTGTGAATGTAGGTTCATTCCTTATGATAGACGCACTACTCTTCTGCAAGATGCTGACAGTAGAAAACACCATGTATGTAGAGGAAAGAGGTATGTGCACATGGAAGTTATCAGGATTTTCTTCAGTTTTGTTGGGAACCTAAAACTGCCGTGAAAAAAAAATCCTGATAAACTTAAAATATAATTAGAAACTAGGTTATAAGACGTCATATTCTTTCTAATTGAGGACATGTAGCCTCAAGATGGATGGACTGACTTGGGGTTAAAGCAGAAGAGCATGTCAAATTCTGAGCGGGGTTGTTAAATAATTTTTCTGTGGGTTTTCAGTGATGAGTAATTGCCCAGGCTTCCCTTGGCTCAGTTTTGCCATTTAAACAACGAGGACTACAGTGGGATTCTGCCTCTTTACTTCAGAGGTGTCTCGAAGATAGATGAATCTCTATTTCAAACTCTTTTTCATCGCTTTGATAAAATGCACTTTGTATGCCGAGATCCATGAATCTTCCACCTTGTGTTTTGTTCCAGATACACAAGATGAACACAACCGTACAATAGAAATAGAGACAAATCGGACTCTGGAAATACCATGCTTTCAAAATACCTCCTCAGAAATTTCACCTAGGTTCACCTTTTCATGGTTGGTGGTAAGCGTTGCCCTTTTCAGTGAATAACTGTAATGATCTTTAAATATTAATGAGGTGAAATGAATAGCAAGTAATAATAGAGAAATACTTGATGAGGCACAGGCATTATGCCAGTGGCTTTGGAAGGAAGTAAAGGGCACTGAGGTGTCTTCTAACTAGGCAAGCAGCGATGTATGCAGTGGGACTCTGAAATTAGCTCTTAGAAGTAGATTTCTATTTCAAATTAGAAACCTGACCACGACTGCACAAGAGACAAGGTGTGGTGCTGCCCTAGTGAGGAACCACTTACAGAAGCCCTTGATCACAGATATTTGTTTTACAAATAACATTTATGGAGATATAGACCCCACTTCTCAAAACCTGCATTGCCACCCTCTTATGCTATTTTAATCAAGAAATGCAAAACCAATTCAATGCTTACAAAATACAAGTATGGAGATAGTGCAGCAGTCAAGAGTGCTTACTGCTCTAACAGAGGGCACTAAAAGACACACCCTGCCTGCTGACCCCCATAAATGCCTACACACACACACACACACACACACACACACACACACACACACACACGCACATATAAAACCAAATATCTTGTTTTAAAAACACATCTGTGTATGAGAGAATCAGGCTTTGGAATGACTCATCATTAGTCAACTCTCTTCCTAAAGCAGGGGCTCCATGGAAACCATGACCATTAGAAACCACTACAAGTCACAAGAGTAGAGACTTTTGAAAGATTCGTTTATTTATTTATTTATTTATTTATTTATTTATTTATTTATTTATTTATTTGGGGGTTGTGCGAAGTCAGAGGACAACTTGCCAGAGTCAGTTCTCGTCTTCCACCCTGTAGTCCCAGGGACAGAACTCGGGCCGGCCACCTTTTCACCATGTTCGTACTAAACTGATGGTCTCTACATCTGTGCTGTTTGGCTGCTCGATGGGAATCAGCTGGTTATGTGTCAGATCCTAAATAACCTATAAGTCTCCTTTATCTACTAATGTCCTTCAAGGAAACTTGGAAGGTGGTATAAACATTTTCTATAGGTCCCATCCAGACATTTAGAATAAATGAGGGCCAGGGAGGGTGCCAACCACTTAGAGAAGGAGGGTAATTCTAAAACATCAACAGACCCTCAAGCCAAACTGTCATTTTAAAGACCAGATTGTAATAATGACAAACTGAGAGATCCCTTTGAGAGAGTCCTTCCTTCAAAGGGAATATTGTGTTGGCAATATGCTGATTAAATTCCCACTGTGCACTCTCCTTTTAAATGTCAAAATCTGTTTGCTTCACTGACTTACAGCCGTGCCTTAACTACTGATGGCTCTAGGATTTACTAAGTCTGGTGTGAAAATATCTAATGCCCCTATATTAAGAAATAGAAGAAGCTTCTCCAGTCATCATTGCTAAATGTCTTCAGAGGTCACACGAATTCTTACAAACAGGAAATAGTGTGGCTTTAAGTAAAAGGGTAAAGAGCAGAAATGATGAAGTTAAACTCAGCAGGACAGGAACCCGCCGTGCTGAGCCCAGAAACTCTTGAAGAGATGCAAAGAAAAGGCCTCCTGCCCCGAGTGTTTCATTAAACCCTAGGAACAGTTCTGCAGACAAAAATCATCCAAGTCCCCAGAAAATAAAAGTCATGTTGTGCATGTGGAATTCTAAAATCTAATTAACTCGGTTGTAAACCTCAGGGGGGAAGTTATTATTAGGATTCTCAATATCATTGAAAAATATATCTTCTATGCGTACATGGTCTCATGGTCAGCTATGGAAAGTGGAGCAGATCCTTCGCTTTGGGGGAGTTATATTTCAGGTCTGTACTACACTGAAGTGAATAGTCAGACGCAGACACAGTGTGTCTAACGTTCAGTGGTCACGAGATAATTCAACTACCTAAAAAAGCACAGGTCAACTTGTGAGCATTGATGTGAACAGTGGAATGGTATATAAGAAATCAAGGACTATGTGGGAGTATTTGGGATATGGGTGGGTAGATGAGTGGCAAATTCTAATTTCGCTACTTAATTCCTAGGACACATACCAGCATCAGGGAAATCCTTCAGGCTTATTCTGGGACTTTCGAAATGCATCCTAATATTCTGTTTTCATTACAAACTATCATCCTGTGATTTCCCACAGTATAAATTTTAATTCAATCCAATAAACAGATGTGAATCCGATGTGAGCGTTAGATGCTACAGGGATTGAAAACTATATTAGGGATATTTTCTATCATGTCATATGTTTTTAATAAAATGTAAAAAAAAATTAGTAGTACTCAGGGAAAATAATTTATCGGATAAATCCAGAAAAGCTTTTTGAAAAGTTACATGGAACCACATAACAGAAGACAGCTAATAGCAAAAGACAGACACATGTTGCAGCAAGATCCTGGAAATTATACTGACAAGTTAGTACTATACACTGGAGAATGTCTTAGGGAAATACTTCAACCCACAGTCAATGAACTAAACAGAGATCCTTCACCACCACTTACGAACTCACAGTGGATTGTGGTATGATTTGATATGATCAAAATAACAGACTACATATATAAAATTCTCAAAGAGTAAATAAAATGTTAAAAGAGCTTCAAATTTTTCTCTTTCAAACCAGGAAGGGTTGAAACAGGAAGTTTAATAGTGTTTAAACATTTCATCCTATTTTTCTTCAGTTTTTGCGCTGTTTTATAATCAAGGAAGAAGCAGTGGTTTCAGATGCACATATGAAACCTTGTGATTTAGAAAATGCCCTCTCTCTTAACTGGTGGCAGTTGAACATCATTGTCCTGGATGTTTTCAAAATACAAAGTATGTGCGAGTCAAGTATGCTAGTGCCTGCCTTTAGACTCAGCACTTGGGAAGCAAAGGCAGGCAGATCTCTTATGAGTTCAAGGCCAGCCTGATCTACCAAGCAAGTTTCATGACAGACAGCCAGGGCTACAACAGGGTTAACAGCTAATGGTGGTAAGAAATATATTCATCCTTTGCTCTGCAAATAGATGTAAAGAGTGTTGCAAGCAGCCTGCTTTGACAGTGCTGGCAGGTTTGGCCGTGCTGGCAGGGTGCAGAGGACGTGGAGAGAATGTGAAGAATCGAGTAAACTAGAGATAGAGAAGCAGGAATCAATATAGTCGGCAATGACCACGAAAGAGCTCAGAGCACCCAACACCTGCTAAGTGCTCTGATCAATGCGGCCAGTGCTAACTCAGAGCTGGCTCCGGGCATCTGAAGCCAGCCAGAGACAAGACAGACCACTAAATGTAACAGCACCAATATCCCTCTGCAGAACTGGAAATCCTGATCCCACTACAAAAACTGACAAACCTCAATGGATGAATTTTAGCATTAGCTGCACTTGAAAGGAATATGTAGCAGTGATTTTCCATGACTTAATATGACCTATCCAGTCGCCAGCACACCAGTTTTGCTACTAAATCATTGTATATAATTTAAATTCATATTCATATTCCTTCTTGGAGCCTTGGAGCCTTTGAGAGAAACTGATGTGTTCAAGTCCTTACTGGTTGTGCAACTAAGGGCTAAATTTAGGGTGAGATGTGGAAGGCCCTTATCCAGGAAAGCCACATTCAGGAAAGAAATATAAGTCAGCAATCAATATAAATATTTTAATACAATATTTTTAAAGTATATAAGGAAAACTCATGGTGAACAAAACATCAAACTTTTAAATAAAGTTGCACACTTGGTTATTTGCTAAGACCTCATTGTATTTGTATTTCCAGAGGACTCGTATGCTCCAAGCAACCTCTGGTTCTTGAGTCTTCGAGGTCATGACGTAACCTGGTGGTGGGTTAACAGAGGCAGGGTAAACAGAGTTATGCATGGTTTTATAACTGTCTTAGTCCACTGTGTGTTTCTGTCACAAACACCTGAGACCGGGGAGTTGATGAAGAACAGAGACTTCTTTTCTCACAATTCTGAAAGGTGAGAAATCCAAAGATCAAGGTGCTTGGTTTGGGGACTGTGCCCTCTGCTTCCAAGATGGTTGCTTGAATGCTGTCCTACAGATGATGACTATGCTCCTACATGAGTAGAAGAGTGGAGGACAGGAAATCTACTCCCACAAACACCATTTTGTTTATTTGCTTGCTATGGGTGTGGCCTTTTTTGTTTGGTTGCTTGTTCAGTTGGTTGTTTGTAGTTATGGTCGTGTTGGCAGTGAGCTATGCCCCAATCACCGCATGTCCCTTCAGTGGCTCATTCGTGTGGGAAGAGATTTCATAGGCCAAGTGCCTCCGTCTGGGCAGCACTTTTAACATTGTGACTGTGGGAAGAAGTTTTGGAGGTACAGGAACAAAACCAGATAAGTCATAACAATAATCCTCCAAATTTCCCATGTATGCGGGTAGAGCAGAAATGTTCATAAAATCACAGAGTGATTGGGGTAGAATTAGGGAGGAGTGAACTGAGTGACCACCTATTAAGTGGTTATCAAATTTACATGGCACATTGAAACATAAGGGTTCATCAAGATGTAAACCCATAATGTTTTTGAAGTATTTATTAACAGTTTTAAAAGTAGACAATTTTTCTTCTGAAGAACTGAGAGAAAAAAGTAGAAGAAAAGTCTCTCTATGTGTGGTTTCCTGCCAGTCTGCCGGCAGAGGATCATTTATACCAAGTAGGAGTTGAAATGTACTCTGTTGCTGGTCACCACAGATGGGCTGGTAAAACATGAGGCCCTTTCAGTCAGCCTCCTGCCCTGAGTCCTGCAGCCTACAACCTGTATAAAGGCTTTCTGGAATTTGTCCTAAATTTCTCATTCTAGATATGCTTAAAGTTTTATACGTTTTTAAATTATTTAGTGGCTCAGATTTGTTCGGTATGTATGGCCCTGAGGCATGATTTTCCCTGATTCTGAGCATCCCTGCTGTAAAATCCTTTGATTTGAGGACCTTCGGATTCTGCATGGCCGTGAGAAAGTTAATGTTAATTTATTGAAGACTAGGGTGAGGGGTATGAGATAGGCTTGAGTAAGCTTTACAGTGCTTAGAACTTAGAGTGCACTAAACAGCTTGAAGCGCACCAAGTGGTTATCTAGTACCCAATGGTTGGCCTGAAAACATACACAAGTAATATTCTGTAGAATAAGCAGAGTGCATGTATGGATTTTAGAATGTGTCTATGTGTATAACAATACTAAAAGTAGAGGCCATGAATTTGAAAAGAAACAAGAAAGGGTATATGGGAGGGTTGGGAGGGAGGAAAGAGAAGAGAAAAGTGATATAATTATATTATAGTCCCAAACCAAAAAATACCAGTTTAAAATAAAAAAGCTGTAACAATGAAAATCTAACCTTTTATTTGCAGTCATGATTATAAAATTATAGAATCACCCCACCCACCCCACCCCACCCCCCACTCCACCCCCCACCCCACCCCCCACCCTTCATCCCCAACCCCAGCTCTAGGTACTGGATGATTTATCTGAACTAGATTTGCTTCCCCATTTGTTCTGTGATGGCAGCCACTCACTTGCAGGTTTTCGCCACTCTACACTCCCTCAGGATTTCCTTCTGTTACAGGCTTCAGGGCATGTTGTAGCTGAGTTCCACCTTTATAAAAACAAAGCTGCCCTCTCCCTCTGCAACTGCCAAATGCCAAGGGAAAGCAAAAGAAACAGAACGCCTGTTGGATACCCTGGTATATGTAGATGTTTGGTATCCTTATCAATGGAAGTCTTAGAGCAAGCCATACCCTGGTGTATAAAAGCAGAAGCAGTTTTTTACCAGTTTCCATCCTGTGTCTACCCTCTTCCTCTAACAACGAGACAGATGGAAACGTCCCAAACAGAAAACCACATGGAGAAACAAGCAAAGTAAAGAACGTTTACTAAATTTGTTCTTCAACAGTTTCATACATGTATGCAGTGCACTGAAGTCACCCTCACCCACTTGGCACTTCTTACCTCCCTCCCTCCGCCCCAGTCAACCCATTCCTTCCACAAGACCCTTTCCCACATTCGTGCCTTTTTGCTTTACTTTGTGAGCCACTAAATTTAACCAGAACCATCTGTGTGACCTTTGGCTGGCTCATCCGTGGTTTCACAAGTAAAAACAACTATTACCCTCCCATTAGAATCCATCAATAATCAATAGTTCAATAGGGTTTTGTGAGTCTCTTTCTGATTCATGATTGACAGTTCAGAGGCCCAGAACATTTTTTCCTTTATTTTTGAGATATATAATGTAATTATGTAACTAGCTTCTTCCTTTTCCTCCCTCCAACGCCCCCCCCCATATACTCCTCCTTGTTCATTATGAAATTTGTGGCCTCTTTTCTCATTGTTTTTTGTTTGTAAGCCTAGCTTTTTATTCCTGAGCCATCTCCCGAGCGTTCTTTTTATATTAACTGATGTTACATGAATTTATGTTTGTCTTCAGGGCTAGCTATTTGGTATTGGATACTCAATTAGTATGATCTTCCGAAAAGGAGACTATTTTTCTCACTCACAGAATCCTTAGTTTCCCATAGTTCTTTATGTAGGTTTAAGGTGTTGTGCCCTTCCCTGTCCATTCTGTCTTGCCTATTCATGTCGTCCTCATTCAACTCATGCGTAGGCAATCATTTGTCCTTATACCCACAGATAAGTGTAGTCCTCACCCCTCAGGAAGGAAACTTCTCTTTGCAACAGTCAGAGGCAAATGCAGAAAACTGCAGCCAATCAAAGTGCAGAGTTGTAGAGCATAGTCCCAGTGTCTACATCTACTAAAGACTCCAGACCTAAGTCTCAGGGAATGTTGCAGAATAAGGGACAGAAAGATTGTAAGAGCCAGAGCCAGAGGATCAGAGTCAGCTGTGAGATTGTGTCACTTAGTAATGTTAGAAGCTATACCCATGAAAGTCTCTCCAAGAACATTTTGAACTCCAAAATCACCATAAAACCAGCCCTTATACAAGATGCTGTGAGCAGTACCTTGTGCTGAGGGCCCTGCAGAGGGAGCCAACTTCCTTAACTATTACCTTCAGATCTGTGATGTTGAGGGAAAAGACTTCTACTCCATTCTCAGGGCTCTCCTGGGCCCCAATCTTGGGATTACATTCTCCCTTTGCTCTTCTTCAAAAGAAAGATGAAGCCCACACTCCTAAGACTACTTTATGAAGATGTAGAGATGCAACTGTTTCAGGGGAAAGGTTTATGCAGGCTGTAATTCTTCTCAAGAAACCCCAGAGTTTCATTGGTATATGACACTGATAATGAACACAGCCAAATTCAGCCAAAGAATTGGGGTTTATATAAGAACTGTTATTTAGTAGACTGGAAATTTCTATATAATTACTCTACTAAATTTGCCTGGGCCAAATTCACTCACCAACCTCGATTCTCCTTCTACCCCAAATCTAACTCTTTAAACTAGAGGTTCCAAATCACAGAGGGTTGCCTGCATTATCTTATATCTTTTCAAATGCTTTCTCTTCATGCTTCCCACATTATTTCTGCCCACGGACCCTGTGCATAATGACTTATCTGGAAAGTTTAGGTTTAGACCAGCCATTCTCAGTCCCGACTCCCCTGAGGAAAAATGTTCGTCAATTCCAGATTAGGCCTAGGCTTAGACAGACTGAAGGTGAATCTCTAGAGAGGAAATGTGTGCCAGGAACAGAACAGTTCCCAAGCATATGACTGAGAAGACTGAGTTAGACAGGTGATTTAACCAGCACCCAGATTTGGTGGTTTTCAGGAGTCCTGTCCTCCCTTGGAAGCTGCTCAACACCATGCTGGCTAGAACAATCATTGTGACCACAAGGCCTGCCATGAAAATCCTGAGTAGGGGGAGAATAATATGGAGTATTCTTCGTCAGTACATGATGGACATGAAATAGAGGAGTCGAGTTCTCCCAGTAAATGTCAATGAATGAAAGTCATATTAATGTTTAAACCCCTTCTCAGGAGTTCCCTTCATGTGCAAGACTCTGAAAATGTTACATTCCTACATTCTTAGTCCTATTGCCTCTATTTTATCCTACTCTTGATTCTAGGCTAAATCAGACCTTTTCTCAGAGAATTCTGGGAAGAGAAGATAAAGTAGAAATATGAAGTTGACAAAAACGTCTAATTATCAAAACCCCAACAGTGTCCCCAGCACTTCTTTTCTTTTTCATTTTTAAATTATTCTTCTCTCATACCTTACAACCCAACTATAATTTCCTCTCCCTCCTCTCCTCCCAGTTGTCCACCTGCACCACCACCCCCCGCCCCACCTGACGGAGGGGGAGTGGATCGCCAGTGCATCTGAACAGTGAGCATTGGAGTGTGCTATTAGCACTCTCTCCTACCCTGAAGGCAAGGCCCGTTTAGAACACATTTCTATTGTGTTATTCAAGTGTGAGAGTAGCATTGCGTTCTCTAGTAGCAAACTCAATCTCTCCCCATTTTAACACTTGCTTAAAGTCCTGGTTGCTCTTCCAAAAGAACTGAGTTCAGTTCCCAATATCCACATTGGGTATATCATACCAGCTCAAGTTCCAGTGAATTCCATGCCTTCTTTGGGCTCCCATAAGCATCTGCTGTCACGAGCACCTGCACACAGACACACAGGCACATAATTTAAAACAAATAAGTAGTGTTAACGAAGCAGTCAGTTGAGGCATGTTGATGCATTCTGTGTTCTGTAACTGAGTATTGTCTCTCTCCCTAGGAGAAAGATGGAGTGGAAGAAGTTCTCTTCACCTACGATCACCATGTCAGCAATTCCACATCATTTAAAGGCAGAGTTGGGCTGGGTGCAGACTATGGACTCCGCCTCTCCCCAGTCCAAATCCAAGATGATGGCAGGACATTCTCTTGCTTTCTGAGAATCAGTCCTCTCAAAGTCTGGAAGACATCCACCACAGTCAAGGTTTTTGGTAAGGAGCTTGCCCTGTGATCTCTTTGCCACCCCAGTGCCAATGCCTCTGGCCATGCTCTTCCCATGAGAGGAACCCCTAGCCCTACCCTGGCCCTATCTTAGACAGCAGCCACATAGGGTAACTCCTGCAGTTCTGTTTGCCTTGATCCTATCATTCTCGTTGGGGGTGGGGACAAAGGTGGAAGGCTAAAGAATAATTATTCAGCTAATAGAATGAAGCCACCAGAAAGCCACATATAGGTCAGCTTCCCTGGTGGCCTCTATCTTGTTTGCAGGCATAATGTTTCCCAAGGGTACTGGAAATCTCTTTAATTATAACTGCCAAAGTCTAATTGCTGGGCTGTCTAATTGTGTGAGTTATTTTCTGGTGCAAAGTGTAATAAGGCCATGATGAGAAAAAGAAGCTGGTAAATACAGCCAGAGAAACTGCAGGAGGCCCCACCGCAACCCTGCCAGGGCCCACTGCAATGAGAGGCCACCAGGGGCTTCTGAGAGTGGAGCCTGCAGGCTCTCTGGCCTGATCCTAGTGCCACTGACCTGGGAAATCCACCAAGACCTCATTCAGAAGGTAGGGACACTGCAAGGGGCAATCTGAAGAGAAAAAAAATAAGCATTGTATTTTGTTCCCTGGTGCAAGAAAATATTGCTGAGCAGAAACCTCAGGCTTTGGCTTGTTTTTCATTTTTGTGACCTTGACCTGTAGTTTTTAAAGTCGTTCTAAAGGAGGGCAAAGGAAAAGCAGCCATGTGAACCAATTGTTTTCTTTTTTAATGAGGTAAACTAAGGGAAAACAAACTTTATACAAGATAAGGGTGCAGGCTGCTAGATTTCTCCTCAATTTTCTAAATGACAGAGCAGGCAAAGTAAAATAAAATATAAAAACATTCTTTTCTGTTATTTGTTCATTGCATTGCTTCATTGCATTAGTGGTCAGAAAACGTGGTCAGTGGAAGAAAACAAAGTCATTTATAAAGACAGAAACAGCTGGGCAAGATGTGTTTCGTGAGGAGTTTCGTGCATAGAGCTTTTCTCCTGTGCCTTGTTGTCTTCCCCAACACCCACATTCCCCCTTTTCTTCCTTTTTCCCCTTTCTTTTCTTCTACACCACCCTTCTCTCCCGTGTCTCCTCGGGGGTGGACTAGATCCTCATCATCTATCACCATCAGTTTCCCATGAAGACTTGCGAGCAGGCTGCTCCTTGCTGTTGTTGGATCAATAACACTGCTGGTTCACTTCCAGGGTGTGACAATCTTAGCACAAACACAAAACCGACTCATCTGGCCTTACGATTGCCAAGCCAGTAAGGGCAGACATCCAGGACGTGGGAAGAAATATGCATTTTAAGTCAGGCGAGATCGTTGTGCTACAGCATACTCTGATTGCCTTGTAAACATATAAACCATGACTGTATGTCTTTACCGTCCTCAGACTTCTCGGTATTGGTCCGGGAGATGCATATTCTTACTTCCCACATTTAGAACACCCTCTGCTTCTACATTTCTCTGTCTGAACTTCTTCTGCACTTCTTCTTTAAACTCTTTCGGAGGGTGCTTAGAAATATAGAACTCTGCTAATTTTGCAACTAAGTTTTAACTGCCTAATGGAATTCTTTATTAAATATGTCGAGTTTATAAGGCATGCTATAAGCTGCAAAGTAGGTTTGGGTAAGATTTTGCTGTACCTCTCATAGGTATATTTATTTAGGCTGTAGGTATGGGGAACTCAGGAGGACTGTAAGTTTGAGCTCTTGCTACAGAGTGAAACTGTCAATCAGTGGATGATAAAAAGTAAATAAAACCTGATTTTCATTCAGTAGTGTTTTCCTGCATCAAATAAGCCAAAACCAAATTTGAAAACTTTTAAGTAACGAGTGTATCACCGATCCATCCATCAAGCACTGTACCACTTGATTCTTCCCAAGCCATCTATCTCTGCCTCATCTGTCCTCTCTGCAGAGCGCAAACCAGAGGCTACCAGTCCCTTTGCATCCACCACCAACTTGCTACTGAGGCTTTGCTTGCTCCGCCCTACTCAAAGCCTGGAAATTTGACTGTTCGGAGCTCATCACTAGCCCTGTGACTTTCAGTTTCTTTCAGGGCCTTAATTTCATTTACGTTTGTCTCTTCTAGAGACTCAGAGCCATCCTTTCATCCATCAAATTCAGGGTTGTGTCTTGGTTTGGACACCCCTCCCCCCATAAAGAAGACATCGAGTTAATTTAATTTATTTGTGATGGGATCCCATGTTCTGAGGTGGAGGAGTAGACAGGGGCTCCCATGCCTAGATAATTCCCTAGAAGATATCGGCAAATGGCATCTGTTTGCAAAGGAAAATTTAGTTTTGCCCAGTAGAGTCTCACTGGTTATATTACCACCCTTAAGAGAAGGACCCCAAGCCCAGATGTGTAGATGGACAACACAAAACAAACTAAATGATATCTTTGAAGACTTCTAGTCTCATATTAGTTTGTTTGGGCATTTTTTGGGGGGTGTCTTACTGGTGTTTTGTTTGTATATTACAGCTTTTAATTTTGTGCTTTTTGGCTGTGTATGTGTTATTTTTTTTTTAATTCTGGATATTTGTTTTGTTCATCTGATTGTTTTCTAAAGGAAGAGACAAAAGGCGGTAGGGCAGGTGGGTAGAATTTGGGAGGGGTCGAGGGAGGGAAAGTATGATCAGAATATAGTGCAAAAGAAGTATCTGCAGTTAAATTATATGTGGAGTCTAAAAACATTACTAATAATGATTAGAGAGGTCATCCTAGAAAGACTGCACAGGGGAGGAACCTAAGCCCAGGAGGGGAAGGGGGATAATGAATATGCATGATCAAACCAGTTACTTCTTCAAGCTCACAGATCAGTCTTGCAGACAGCACTCAACTACAGCACACAACACACATCAGGGGCTGGTGAGATGGTTCAGTGGGCAAAAAGCCCTTACACACGTAAACCCAGTGACCTGAGTTTGATCCGCAGAATGTAAGGTGAAAAGGGATTCAAACTCCCAAAAGTGGTCCTCTGATCATCATAGCCCTCATGAGACAGCTTGCACACACACACACACACACACACACACACACACACACACACACACACACACACAGAGAGAGAGAGACAGACAGACAGACAGACAAGCACATGAGTGCTCACATGCATTAAATTAATCCTATTAAAATAATCTAATGTCTCACAGGGCAATGAAGTCAGGATATTTTCCCACTGACTTCCCATCTGTTATTTATCTCCTTCTTCCCTCATATTCTCAGTGAATCCTGAGGCAGGGGGTCATAAATAGACCCAGCAGCAGCTTTCTGCAACTAGAAATCAATGCTAAGCAGACGCACAAACCACTTGAGAGAGAGAATTGCAACAGTCTTTCAACTGGTTCATAGAAGGCTTGGTCGGCTTCTCTAACAGGAACAGGCTTGAAGGTGCTTCAGTCTCCAGTGTCCAGGTGCAAAGCGCTAGAAATGAAGACTTTGAGGAACTTGCGATTTTTAGCATGGCAACAAAACCATTTCCTGATATTTGTTAGTGCCAAGAAAGCCAAACAACTATGAAGTGTTTCTCTGATTTCTTTGGCATGCACACACACACACACACACACACACACACACACACACACACACACACACACACTGTATACATTTTAATGACACTAACTGTGCTTTGTTTGCTTTTAAGCTAAGCCAGAAATCCTCATGACTGTGGAAAACACCACCGTGGATGTCTTAGGAGAGGTGAGTCATTTGAATCCTTTGAATATTCATACTATTACATGCCAAGCTGTGTCAGATTGCATGGTTGCCAGGAACATTCCCTCAAAAGACCTTATTCCTTGGCCCTTAGCCAACTGCTGCAGTTAAGGAAGACAAGCTGGGGTGATTGGGAAGCTGTGTAGAAATCCTTGCTTTGACTAACTGCTCTCAGAAGGTGTGGCTATTGCCTTAGGCCTTACTTCTCTGGTGTGTGTGTTTGAGGGCTGGGGGGAGGGAGGGGGTTCAATTGTTTAAATGTCTCTGAGATTAAAAACTGAGGGAAAGTGGGACAAAAAGCAGTGCGAATCCTGGTAAAGTCCTGGTAGGAGAAAGAGTTTTGCTCAGCTGACATTTAATTTGTTGTTCTCCCGAGTTCTCCTTCCCAATGCTTTGAGAAGAGGAATGGGGCCCTCTTGTCCTCCTCCCAAAGCTGCCTATTTCCCTGGCAATAAGTGGAAGGGTGGGAGAAAAGGGAAAGCAAAACAGGATGAGTTCGCCCCTTCCGAGTAGCCTTCAGTCATTGGATCTGAACACTCTTCCCAGCTGGGTGTGACCCAGGACAAATCACTTCATTTCTCTGTAGTCAATTCTCCATTTATATGACAGACTCAATAATAATATCTGCTTGTTGTGGTTTCATTCATGAAATCAATGTCTGAGTAATTCTTAAAGGAGTGTGTGGCTTGAGGCAAAATGGTCAATACATATTGCTGCTGTTACCATGGCTACTCCTGGGTGGTGGTGGTGGTGGTGGTTGTTGTTGTTGTTTTGCTTTGTTTGGTTTGGTTGTTTGGTTTTTTAATACACACTTTCTTTCTGTAGCTTTGCTATCCTGGAACTTGCTTTGTAAATCAGGCTAACCTCAAGCTGCCTCTGTCCCCAGTGCTGGGATTAAAGGCTTGTGCCACTGTGACCCACAACACTTACCTGATTTCATTTGCTATCTTGTGACTTCCTTCCCCTACGCTTTTCCAAACCCAACGTAAAATAAAATTTCTCATGTATTTTCTGTTTCATGGTATGGACAGATTATACTTTTGCTGCTTTTCACCCCAAGAATATTATGATTTTTGATCTTCTTGGATATCAGTCATTTAATTTTATAGCTGTACATAAACCATGACTCAAATTCTGTTTGGTGATTTCGAATGACCTTAAACATGTATTATCCAAGTAGCTGGGTCTAATAATTGGTAGTATAATTTTTAACATAATAAAGACAGATTTAATTATTTATGTTCTGTTCCAATTAAGTTCTAAGTTTATCAATAAACTTCATTCTTTTTAGTGTCTTAAATAAAACAAATAACCCAACAACAGAGCTTTCCCTAGATGTTTTCACTTCTTCTTAGAACCTCCTGCAGATTCTTGGAGCCAGTGATTCTGAGTAAGATGATGTCAGAGCAGATATGAAACAATAAAACCAGATCCAAGAATCCCAGTTGAAAATTTAAAAAGGAGTGCTTTGCCTTGCATCCCACGGCTGTAAAATTTCCTCTTCAGTACCCATGCAAGTCAGCTAAGGAAGCAAAGGGGCAGGCATTATTCCCTGAGAAATCAGTGAATATTCATCTCCTCTCCAACTCCACGTAACCATGGCATGTCTGGAGACGCTTGAAAATCTTGCCAAACATTACTAACCCCTTACTCTAATATAGTTTTGGTGTTGCATCTTTAATAGCTCGCTAACTATTCCAAGCATTTAATATGCTCTTGTTTTGCTTTCATCCAGGCTCCAAAATAGAGCATCTGTTATTTTATAGATGGGAAATTGAAGCCTGGAAACCCTGAATGTTTGGCTGAGTTACTAGAAGGAGGCTGAGCTGGAATGTGCGTTTAAGCATACATCCAGGGAGGGTGGGACAATGAGAAGACGTGGTGCCTGGATCTGATGGATGGTATATTAAAGTACCATCCAACTACAGGAAATAGTTAACCACTGTGAGCCTCCAAAATGTTGGGACAATAAATATTTGATAAGATTGTTAGGAGAATTAAAGCTATATACAGTTCCCAAGTCCATGGCACATAGTAGATAGCTTGGGTATATTTTCCCTAATCACTTGTGAGTCTCACCCTGATTCACCCATCGCTTCCTCGACTTGCGCCTTTCTACATCTGTTCTGTGATCAATTCTAGGACACAAAATAAGGCAAAGAAAAGCAAAACTAGGACACATGGTAGAATCCACTGGAACTGGGTTTGACATCTCCCTGTCTAATAACCTGAGAAACTAGAACCTTACTTCCTTATCTTCCTCATCCATAAAAGAGGGCACTGGGTGACTTCAACCTCATAAGGGTGATGGAATGATCAAATGGTTTGGAAAGCACCTGTCACCTGGCAGCCACAAGGGTTGGTGATAATTCTATCCTCTCATTTCCTAGAAAGGAATTAAGTTAGAATCCATATATTACTTAAGGTCCAAGCTTAGGAGCCCTCGGTGTAAGATTTTGCTCGGAACGCGATATGTTATGAGATGTGATACATTACTATTTGTAGAGGAATTTTAATCCAGCAATATGGCTGCTCTGGCAAGGAAGCACATCTAAAGACCTTCTAAGTCTATGTGCTCTGACTGTAAGATAGACACACCCTTAGTACACACCTTTAATCCCTAATGAAGGTTGTTAGTTTGTAGAAGGAAGCAGCCTTGTTTAAAAGTGATGTCTAATTGAGGGG
The DNA here is from genome assembly GCF_011064425.1 of Rattus rattus. Lineage (NCBI taxonomy): Eukaryota > Metazoa > Chordata > Mammalia > Rodentia > Muridae > Rattus > Rattus rattus. Next base: position 30,811,383 of record NC_046157.1, on the reverse strand, counting down.
CAGACAAAGTGATGAATTACAAAAATATTTGACAGAATGAGTCAGAGATAGGATATGCCCAACTCTCATAAGAACAGCACAGGAATAAGTTACTAAAGAGCAAAGGAGGGAGAGAAAGGCAGGTAAGTAGGGGTGTGTGTGTGTGTGTGTGTGTGTGTGTGTGTGTGTGTGTGTGTGTGTGTTTTTACCAGAACATTTTTAAAGAAAGTGATTGAAAAGAGAACAAGCTGGACATGAGTGAAGACAGAACATACCAGAGAATGAGAAAAGGCCAAAAATTAGAACATATTACCAAAGTTAGTATGAGACCAAGCAGAGCAATTCAGTGAGCAGCCAAGAGAAGTTGGATTGAATCAGTCAGCTTGGAAGATTAGATTGTATTAAGGTTTCCAGGACTTAGTCTAGGGATAGTTAGAACAGAGAAATGCTCTGGGCTTAGGCCAAGCCATGTATTCACATAACTTAGATATAGCTCTCATCTCATGCCTTTATCTGAGGAAATAAAAATCCACATTTACAGTTATTAGTTAAATCTGCAACGTTTGTGACTAGTGTATCTTTTCTGTAAAACAGACAAGACCCAGCATTACTCTAACAATGATGCCTTTTAGACTCAGATATACTAGCGATAGAGAATAGTCTAACTGTGCATATTATCTTCTGTGCTCTTGTGGACATGACTTCATAAGGTTGTCACACAGCATCCAGATTCACTCCTTCAGCTGACAGAGGTAGATTTACCCTAAATTTTAAGGTCCCTCCATGTAGCATATTTTTTTCATTAAACTAAAAGATGCGAGGCCAAACAGTCCCACACTTCACAGCTGCTAATGCACCAAGGCAAGAGAATCCCCAGAATTTATTGAGCAATTTGAACTTTCAAAAGCCACAGTGTCTCCTTCAGACTTGTGCTTTTTGCTTTAACCTGGTGACCCCTATGGGCAATGTCCTTATCATTACATTCTTTTATTATTTTAATAAAAAAAATCTAGAAAACTGATGTGTAAAGCAAATGATAAACACAACCATAGGAAATAAACACAAGTTAAGGTTATGGTATCTAGAGAGGAAGAGAATATGCATTCATGAAACCCATGGAAAGCAGACCATAACAAAAAAAAATAAAATGAATACGGCAGTTAGAGTCTGACATTAGCAGAACTTGGATGGCTTTTTGTAGAATTCAGTTACTTGTGTTTATTTAGTTCGAGTGTTGCAAAGCTTGTACCCTTATATGTTCCTCAACGTTAAGTCTCATGCATGTGATTTGTTCATTTATTTGTTTTTAAGAGATTGGGTTTGACAACCTCTTTTTGTGACACAAAATGGCTCTGGCTCCAAGTGTCTGAGCACGTGACTTCCAATAGTCATCATCATGTGCACTGCCAAATACCTTAAGCTTTAGCCCAAACAGATAGACATGGCCCTGAAAGCGGCCTTAACCTTGGGAAACCATGTGGGCAGGAAAAATTCAATTCTTCAAAGGAAAACCAAATTGTATTGTAGGGCTGCAATGTAGCCTGAGTTTCCACAGGCCTGGTGTCCAGACTTCTGTTTGTTCCACAGACAGCTACAGGAAAAATCAGTCTCACTATCACCACTGCCTAACAAGTCAGTAAGAGTCAGTCATACAGGAAAGGACCTGATGACATGAGACTTTCTAAAGCAGTGGTTCTCAACCTTCCTAAAGCTGTGACCCTTTAACACTGTTCCTCATGTTGTAGAGACCCCCAACCCTATTTTTTGTTGCTACTTCAACTGTAATTTCACCTCTAAAATACAAGCTGCATGGCATGTTAGCAAAACTGTAATTTTACTACAGTTCTGTTTTAAACCAATACCTCCATCAGTTTCCAGAAGGCTGATACTAGAGCATCTATTGTCAATGGGATTAGGAGACACTGTCTTCCCCTCCTCTTGTCCATCCTTAGCTCTCTGCCAATATTAGCTACTCTTCTCATTACTATAACAAAATATCTGGCAGAAACAACTTAAAGGAGGATGTGCTGCCACTTAACAGGGGGATACAGTCATTTTCTCAGAAAACCACGGTGGCAGGAGGGGAGTGTAAAGTTGCTGATCACCCTGTGTCCACAGTGAGAAAGATGAATGTTGTTGTTCAATTTACCCCTCTCCCTCTCTCTTTTGTGTCTCAAACAGCCCAAGGTGACCTCAACCCCACTATGTCACCAATCACCGGTGACCTTAAGCGATACATCCTTCTGCTTCTACCTCCAGAGTGCTGGGGTTACAGACGTTAGCTCAGCTCCTTTTCCTTTTTGTCCAGTGTGGACCTTAGTCCAGATGTTGTCATCCACATTCAGGACATGTCTTATCTCTTCAGTTAAACCTCTTTGGAATCACCCTTCTAAGATACAGCCAGGGTGTGTTTCCAGTGAGATTCTAAATCCTATCAAGGTGAAAATGAGGATTTATCAACTCATCCAAAGGAGGGAGAATACTGAGAGGAGTCAGCTCACTCACATCTCATAACCGGCAGTCCCAGCACAGAGGCCACAGTCCCATCTGGAATGGCTTTATTCTTTTCCTAAGTTAATATTTTAGACATAGCCTCAACAACGCAGGAAATTTTCACTCCATGTGGACTATTAGAGTCTTTTTCATTTCTCTCTTTTTTTTCAAAGCATCTCTGAGCATTTGAAGATGAGTCTTTTAATAAAATATCAGAGAACAATGGCTTGCCATGAAACTAATATTTTAGAGGTACAAGGAAAATCGAAAACCTACTTCTCAAATAAATGTCTGGTCTCTGGGCGTGAAACAAAGTCAATGCATTAAAATTGTGCCTTGGGGACCTAAAAATGTCCTCTTTTGTTCAGTCTCCCTAGTGATCATAGTCTCTTTTCTTTATTCATAATGAAACTGTCTTAAAGCATCACTTCCCTTCCCTCTCTTCAGACTTCTGTTTAGCACATTTTCTTTATAATTACCTCTCCTTCGCTTCTCCTTAGACTGCCTTCCTTTATTTTCCTGGGTTTCACATAACACTCACTAACTCTTCCTCTCTTATACCTTGTGGTGATTTGAAATAGGTTTGTCCCCCACAGACTTATGGGTTTGAATGCCCACAGGGAATGATGCTACTAGGAAGTTTGTGACCTTTTCAATGGAGTGTATCACTGTGGGGGTGAGCTTTGACAGTCTTCTGTCTGGCCCTGGGTCAAGACTTTGAATTCTCAGCTCCTCCAGTACCATGCTTGCCTACATGCTGCCATGCCTCAGTCCTTGGTGATAACAGACTAAACCTCTGAACATGTAAGCCAGCCCCATTTAAATGCTGTCCTTTATAAGACTGCCCTCAGTCATGTGTCTCTTTACAATAATAAAACCTAACTAAAGCATGCCTTAATGTGGTATTAGATTAAAATTTTATATATTTGTGAGAAAGTTATAATATTTTCATTCTTTAATTTTTATTTTAATTACTATTTATGTGTGCGTGCGTGCGTGCGTGTGTGTGTGTGTGTTATGTATGTGTGAGTACAGGCACACTTGTGCCATGGTGCACATGTGGAAATCACAGGATAACATTCAGGAGTTAATCACCCCTTCCACAGTGAGTTCTAATGACAGTACTCAGGTCACCAGGCTTGTCCAGCAGGTGCCTTTGAATTTCTGACCCATATGGCCAACATACAATTTTTTTACTCCTAACATTTAAGCCCAGAGAACTAAGAAGTATTCTTATTTTCTCTGCCCTAATTATACATTAATTAGTTTTAGTTGGATTGCTGAAAATCTCAAAAAGATGCAGAAAGGTAATACAGCTGAAATACCTTTGATGTGGGAACAAAACAAAGTCTTAAGGCCAGAGGAGAAGGAGATCAATGCAAGGTCCAGAGAACTCAGGTGGAAGGCTGAGTCCTCCCATCATTGTGTCACATGGAATAACCCCTGTCCTCTGTCTTGGGTGACCAGCAGAATGGAAGCAAATGCTCTATCCTGCAGCAGAGTCTCTGCTTCTCTGGGGGTGAGAATCTCAGGTATGCACATTCCATTCCCATTTTCCACTCCACTGAAACCAGGGGCCAAAAATGCTGACCAACGCATTCTGACCTGAAACAACTTCGACACCCACAACAAAGTAACCTGCGTGTCTCATTAGTGACTTTTGAAGTCCTATCCATAGGTGAGCAAACCCTGGGAAACCTGTAGATAGGTGTTTGGTCTGCCCATACCTGCAAAGATTACCTCAAGTGATTGCTCATTTCTTCAAAGCATCCCATACAGTATTTTGCTTCATAGTTGAGCAAGAACCAATATGGTGAAACCCAGTGTTTTCAGAACAAGCAGAGTTTAGACAGAATGGATGGGATGTGTTGCTGCAGGCAGGCCCTTTTCTGGCTGCAGGCATAGCTCCTTCACAGCTCTCCCCTACTTCATCGTCAGGATGGCCATTCCCTCTTCCTCCAATGCTTGTTCCTTTCCTCTCCCACTCCTCTCCCACCATTCTATGGTCCTCTCCATCCTTAGCACTTCCTTTTTGTAGGACGTCATACAGGTGAGGATAGAACAAGGTCTGTCATTGGGTGAGAAGGAAGGATGGGCTGGAGAAAAGTTTGAGGGAAGGGGAGGAGACTGGAATGGAAAGGTCTGGAGACAGAAGAGTGGCAGAGTAGCCGCTGAAATAATATGGAGTCTAAGGTTAGAATTTCACGATGAATTTTTATAGGTTGTTATGAATGTTCTTAAGGGATGGATGTGTACAGGGCTTTGTATATTTAGGTGGGCAATTTATCTCATCAATTGGATCAGAGTTTATTGTGTTGTGTGTTCTTTCATGTGGCGGTTTAAATAAGAGAGTGTGCAGCGGCTAGACACACTGGGCCGCCATGGCGTTGGGATGTGTTTCTACCAAGATATCCAGCAGATATCTTGGGGCACTGCAGTGCCGGATCTAAGCAGGGTAAAAGACAGCATTTTTTATAATTTTACAACACCTTTTCCCTCTGGCTGGCCCATAAAATGAGGGCATCCACCTGCTCCAGGAGCTTGCTCCAGTCAACCTTCATATTTGTAGGAGCCAGAGGCAGGATCATGGTGCTGCCCCATGGGAATGTAGCCACCTTAATCCAACTCCTCTCGGCCAGTGCTCCTCAGATGCTTTGACAGGGCAGTGGTACCCATGGTGACCCCTCAGACCATGACTCACCTGCCTGACACATAAGTGACAGATAGCATATTTGGGATGGGGCCCAAGTGACAGCAGTGGTCAAGTTGGAATACGGGGTCACCCACTTTACTGACTTCATCTCTCAAGCTCCATTTGGCAGAATCCTGGTTCTAGTCTTTTCCTCATCCTCTCCTGGCCTCCCCATGTCTCCTGTTCCACAGCTGTCACTAGAGTGTGCCTAGTTGTATGCAAAATGTTTCAGTGGAACAATGAGGTTGATGGATGGTTGGAGGGACTGGAAATTCACAATAATGGTCTAAAGCTGGCTACACCTGCCTATGTGAAGTTTTCAATTTTCTGCTTTACTGGAATACTAGAATGAGTCGCATTCTAGCAAAATAGCCAACTTACTCATTATTTCCACCCACCCCCCATACAAGCTGGTCTCCCCTCAACAAACAGATTTCTAGTAACAAAGACATTCCCTGCCCCACAAGCAACAAGTACAACTCTCTTGAGTGAATTCAGTGTTCTTAGACACCCATTATGACAAGCGCGTTTAAATACTCAAACATCAGGCTTTCCCTTGATTTCCCCTCTTAGCTGCCTCCTGCTCCTGTGCCTCTTGCCAGATGACTGTATTTTAGGGCTGGAGGAAGAGGCTCCGTGCTGACAGTGTTCAGGGTGCTCACAGGTAGGCCCTCACAGGTGAAAAGGCACACAGCCATGCTGACGGGAGGAGACTCTTGCTTTTTAAGAGTTGCTACAGTGTGGAGACTAGAAACCAAAAGGCCTCTTGAGATATAAGTAAAATATTTCCCAGCATAGTTGGCCCTCAGAGGGCTCTCTGTGGTTAAGGTTCTCAACAGCAAGCTTAGCTGTTTTCAACAGGAGCATCTGGCAGGCTAGGAGGAGAAGGGAATGGGCAAGTCCTCAGACTAGGCTTGCCTGGTTGTCCTGCCCCAGCCTCCCATATCTCTCCTTTCCTGACACAATGGCCTGCAAAGCCAACAGGCACCCAAACTTTCCCTAAGCACCTTCACAACAGGTGTTTTCCTTATTTGACCCATTTCAAATTCAGATAAATAAATAGAAAATTACACTGCATCTTGAAAACCCATCTGATGTCTCTCTCCTTATTGGGCCATTTCATAAATGAATGAGAAATGTATTCATTCATCCAGCTCGAAGCCCTCGACAGTCCCCAAACCCCCAAATTCTGTTCTTAATGATGGTTATTAAATGCTTTAACCTCCCTTCTAGTCCACTACCCAGCAGAGGTAGAGGAAAAGAAAGGACATGGGTGAAGTGGACCTGTTAAAAAACAGTTCTTTGGAGTAAACCCATCTGCATTATCAGGAAATTGGCAGTTCAGTTCATTGGTCAGCAGTGGCAGCTGGATCCCCTTTCAAACAATTGAACTTTCAGCAGTTCAATTCAGTAGTGTCCGAATAGCAGCCGATGGCATTATCTAGCAGGAACAGTCAGGGAGGAGGGATTCAAACCAGTGGTACCCATGGTGACCCCTCAGGCCATGACTCCCCTGCCTGACATACAAGCGACAGGTAGTATATTGTTTGGAATGGTTCAGAAGGTGAGGCGTGAATAATGAAGCCCTATGGTCCTAGTGTGCCGTGGCTGGTGACTACTCAGCTCCAGGTCTTGCAAGGAGGTCTCGCAATGTACCTCACTGTTGTTACATGAAAGGAATAAGTTGGTTCTCATGAAATGCCGAGTCGTCTCACAGGGTGCCCTACCATATTGATAGCAATACCCATTGGGGACTTCTTTGTCCTGCAAGGCTCACTGATGCTCATCCCCTTCTCCAAAAGATGATCATTAATAGGTTCTGTCTCCTGGGACCCAGGGTAACTGCAGGAGACACTGACATAAGGAGAAAATTAGATGGTGAAATACACAGAGAGACAAAATAGAGTTAGGTCAATGATCAGTGGCTCTGTTTCTAAGTTTAAAATTTTATTGTGGGCTGGAGAGATGGCTCAGCAGTTAAAAGCACTGACTGCTCTTCCGAGGTCCTGAGTTCAATTCCCAGCAACTATATGGTGGCTCACAACCATCTGTAATGAGATCTGATGCCCTCTTCTGGTGTGTCTGGAGACAGCTACATTGTACTTATATATAATAAATAAATAAATCTTTTTTTTTAAAAACAGTAAGCTAAGTACATTTAAAAAACCTTAATGCTTTCAAAATTATTCTTAAAATAATCCATCACAATGGAAAAAACTGCCATCACAATGCATTCATAGTAATTAGGATATATTCATAGATGATAAACAAGACATTTATCATTTCAGTATTTCATCTGTGCATGAATTGTTACTTAGCCTGTCCACTCACCTCTCAAAAAAGACAGTCATAATGGAATGAGGAAGAATATTTATTTGGCAAGTCAACAATGCCAAAAAGATGGTGGTGGGCTGCACAGTGAAAGGCCATCTTAACATGGTGTGTTTGATGCTTTTATTTTTTATCTCTAGGAAGAAGGGAGCTTAGGAAATAACTGATGTGCTCCAAGCATCTCTTCGACAGTTCATCTGTCCAGCAGAGACTACAAAACCTAGGGGATATTAGCATTCTATGAGTTTTACATACAGTTGTGAGGCTATCATGTTCCTGTAGATCTTAGGTCTGTAGGTCTTAGAATCATCAGTCTTGAAGGTGAGGCGAGAAATTGGGGAGATCTTGGCTCAGTGCTATTTTGTGCTCTTTTTAGACAAACATGCCTTGAATGATTAATAAAAGCTGCCTAGAGGTGTTTTCTCATAATAGATCAGAGAGATGTGGTTATATACTACACAGAGGAGGTGGGGCCAGATTCCTTGGACTGTACGCCCAGCTACAAAATGAGCAATCATACATTCAGTCATCTACCAGAATGTCCCAGATTCCAGGACCACATTTCCAATTTGTACTTTTTTCCTCTTGGCTAAAGAACCCATCTTACCTATGCAGGCATGCATTGCTCACCACTTCCTAACAGGCATAGCCATACTATCTAGGTCCATACCTGTCCTGTCTGTGAAAATAATCTTTGTGTGCATGTACACTACTATACATAGTTACTCCATTTTTCTTTCTGATTTAATTAGCATGTCTCTTCTTACTCATTTAAACCAGGTCTTGTTGGGGGGCTGGTCTGGAGCTGTGCATTCAAATGTTAAATGCTGGCCCCCAAGATCTAGTTGCCCCCAGTGAACAGATCCTCACATACACCAAGTGATGCTATATAAACCTTGCTCTCCAATCTAAAATCATGGTTTAACACAATGTGTAACCACTTTGTTGTTAACATTTTATTTCTTAAATCACTCTACTCCCCTGTGGACCAGCAGCACATAAAAATGAATTTTTGGTATCTTGATAAATTAAGTAAACTAAATTTTTCTTATTTAGTACAAGTATATAATCTAGGGGACCTAGTTTTAATTTTGATGTTTTAAGAAAAGGGAGAAAAGTAGCACTTCAAAACATGCTGGAGATCAAACCAAGAGTGCCGTGTGTTCCATGTAAGCACTCTACCATGGAGCTTTGTCCCCAGCCCATAATTTTCTCAGTTCCGCAACCCAGTCACATTTATGAAATTGTCTGAAAATCAAAAGCAAATGTTTTCAAAAATCAGAAATACTGAGAGCTACAATATTTCTGCTATCCAAGATATATAAGTCAAACCTTTGGAAGTCTTTTTTTTTTTCCTAATTAACTGCAATATACTGAGAGGCAGGAAACTGCATGTGAAGAGGTGTCTACCAGAAAGATGTCTCCTGGTGCCCTTGAGTTTAGTGTTCCAGCTTTAAAGGTTTGACTTATTTAGAGTAATTAGTTGGTAGATTGGCATGCCAGCATTACAGAGAGTTCACTGTTCTTTACTAGTTAACTATTATCAGATTCAACAATTGTGGGAAACATTTAGGTACAAAGAACAGGACCAGGCATATGCAAAATTCACACATTGGTAATAAGAAAATAGATAATTAGAAGTGGGATTACAATTTTATAGATCATAAGACAAAATCATGAGAACTAACAAACATACTTGGGTATGTTCACCGCACATGCAGTAAAATCAGCATGTTCCAAAACTGAAAGGTGTTGAAAATGAGATCTAATTAACTCTGTGTCTATTTCTCTGCTTTAGTAACATAGCTACCTATCTTAATTACTTTTCTTTCGCTGTGAAGAGATACCATGACCAAGGAAACTTATTAAAGAAAGCAGGGGGCTTGTTTACAGTTTTAGAGGGTGAGCCGGTGACCGTCACAGTGGGGACCATAGCAGAAGGCAATCAGACATGAGCAGTAGGTGAGAGGTTAAATTTTATCCACAGGCAGTAGCAGAAAGAAAAAGACTGAGCCTGCTGTGGGCTTTTGAAATCTCAAAGTCTAGCCCCAGTGACACACCTCATCCAACAAGGCCACACCCCTAATCCTTCCTAAACAGTCCACCAACTAGAATGTATAACTGGGGGTGGGGGCATTTTCCTACAAACCACTGTGCTACTCATCTTTCTATGTGTTGTTTATTTCAAACCAAAATGTTTTACCAAGGAACCTGTTGGGCTGAAAGACCATTAATTAATCCTAATTCCTTTATCCACATGATACCTTGATTTTTGCTATTTGTTACCTATCAATGGAAAGCATGCATGCTCTGCCTTAGAGAATCGAGACCAAAGGCAAGAAGTATTATGAAGACTTTTAAACTCCAAAATCATATATTCCCTTAAAATTGTTTATACGACCATTATTACAGATTGTATTTTATGCTATTTCAGAAACAAAAATAATGGCTCAATTCCCTCTTGGTCTTGCAACATTTCCTCTCTGTTCTGTGCCTGCTGTGGTCCCTTCCTTCTACACTTTGATTTCCATTTAGTACTAACTTAGTACCAGTTCCGATTTTCAGAAACCGTAAACCTCATCTAACATTAGAATAGCCTTACATTCCTAAATTGACCTAGGATTCTAGCCAAAAAACTGCGAAGACCCCTAATGGCAATAGCCCTTGTATGTCCTGTGCACAGGTAAAGGTAAACAGAATCATTTCTTACTAATTTGTCTTATGTAAATGGAGACATAGTGAGCATGAATTTCTTCCAAATGTACAAATAATCCTTTTTTGATCCATTGTAGAGGGTATTTACCTGCCTTCTGAAGAATGTTTTCCCCAAAGCAAGTATCATCTGGTTAATAGATGGAAGACTTTTTCAAGGCAGTGAAGAAGGTAAAGAAACAAAGTCCTGGGAATGGATTGGCATTACCAAGGGTTAGAAAGCCATGGTGTCCAGGTTGACCTTGGCATTTGAAAGTAATTGTTCCAAGGAAAACATCATCTTCCCTACTAGGTATCACTTTCTGATATATCATCTTGTTCCTCCAAGAGAGGAGAAAGCAACATTTTCAGAATAAAAGTTGATTTCTTCAGACAACGCACGCTTTATTAACTTTGTGTCAGTAAAAGCAAATATCCCGTATGAGGACAAAACCATTGAAATAAACATAATTAGTTATAAAAAATATCTCTGCCTTTGTAGCATCTCTATCTGCTCTGATGTTTCTTTATTGTTTTAATAGATCATCTTCAATTTTCCTGACACCACTGAAATCAAGTGATAATAATTCCCAGTTTCTTGTAAATATCTGGGCCAGGACCTAAGGGTGCAGCAGGAGTGATGGCTATAAAAGAGTTAGTTCCTTTACAAGGAAGAAATTTCCTGGAAAGGATTAAGTCCCTGGGGCAGGAATCCACACTGAGACAATTTCACAGAGTATTTTCATAGTACTTCTCATAGGTGCTAACCATGGCAGCATAACATCCAGCATCTGTGCCTGGACAACAGGCCTCCCACTGACTCATCCCTTTACCACGATGAAAAATAACTGAGTCACGTCGCTCTTGCTCATTTATGTCTTTTAATTTCTAAAATTAAAGCTTCTGCTGCTGGGCGATTATATCGATCCCCTTGACGAACTCTTTCCTGGTTAAAGAGTTCACTTGAAAAGCAGTTTATGCCAACGATAACACAACATCCTCCCAAAATTATGTGTTAAATGTTATGGTAAGTGTATTTTCCTATTAAGTAAACACTGTATAAATGAAGCACCCAGATAGGATACGCCTATTACTTTCTCAAATAAGAGGCCAGATGTTGTGATCAGAATTCCGTCAGCATACAACTGCACTTAGCTAATACTTTTCCAACTAGTTACTGCGGAATTGGCAGCAAACGCCTTTCATGTGAGCCAGGCACGTTGGAATAGACCTACAATCCTAGCATTTGGGAGGTAGAGAAAGGGGGAATCGTGAGTTCAAGGTCATGCTAGGCTACATAATGAGTTTGAGGCCAGAGATACACGAAACCCAGCCTCAAAAAATTAAGAAAAAAGGAGCTTTACTGTAAAGACTCTGCGTGAGTTCAGAATGATCTGTCCTGCGGGGACAGATAATTTTTATCATAATTTACTGCTACAGTGCATGCAATTTGGAAGTTATCCTAACAGTGATTGTTATAAGATTCTAGAGAAAGCTCATGGGACCCAAACTGGAAATGCTATCAATATACAGGAAAAGAGTATGATATAGTACCAGAATTAGAATACACATCATCCATTACATTTCGATGAGGATGAGGAGGGCCAATTCACACAACACACTCTGCCTTCACTCTAAGAGAACCACACTCACACACACTTCCTTAAATTAGGGAACCAATATACACAAAGCAGCACAAAAGTGGGAGGCTCATATCCAGGATGTTAGCTTTTATATTGTATTAATTGTATATATTCGGTATATTCTTACTGTATGAGCAGTCTACAGAAGAGCCCTTCACATGCTCAAACCAATTCAAGTACAAATCACCAATCTCACCATTACTAAATGGCACTAATGGGTTGTAATAATCTACCCGCAAGTCCTTGGACCCATAGTCATAAGGAAACGCATATAATGAATGTATATTACAGCCTGATTATGGGTCAATAATAATAATAATGGCTCAGATTAATTCCAGCTTTAAGAAGTGGGCCTTGCTTCTCAGAAGCTAAAGGCTAACTGCTTGAGAGTCTCCATTACTATAAATTAATTGTGTGTTGCAGAATAAGTCTGTGGACTCTCTACTAGGACAGAGTGGGACGACACCTTGAGCCATGAGTTAAAGGCCAGTGTGGGCAACAAAGGGAGATCCTCGTTCTAAAACAAAGTAAAAGCAAATTTTATTTTGCAGTGTCTTGGCATCATTGTCTGGCTGATCCAGAAAACGTCCGTGACTAATCAGGTTTCATTTGACTTTTGCAGGAATATACATTACACATGAAGAAAAAAATAGCAGTAGCGGATTTCGGGAACTGAAGTCGGTTCTAACAAGGATGCACAATAGACCATCCCAATCAAACAATATCACAGTTTGGTGTATGGCTCTGTCGCCAGGCCCTGGAAATAAAATGTGGAATACTTCATCACAACCCATCACATTTTCCTTGGGTGAGTTGCCTGTTGAATAAAGTCAGTAAGAGTTAGCCACGAATGCCACCAACTCAGAACATGACTAATTTACAAAGGATAGAAGTTTTTTTTTTTCACACCAGTACTCTACCAGAAAGCTCTTTATATAACCCAAACAATTCATATGTAGAATCTAAAAATAATTTCTTCAAAAAAAATCAGATGATTTCCTTTTCTATACAATTACAGTGATTTTTTATTATTATCATATTCATTTTTACTTTCTTTCTGTTTTTTTTTTCCCAGACAGGCTTTACAGTTTGCTGATACAGTAGCCTAGAACTCAGTATCTTGCATAAGCTGGTCTCTACTTTCTATCAATCTGCTTGTTTCAGCCTCCCAAGTACAAGAATTAGAGCCATGAGGCAACACGGCCAACCAATTATTTTGTTTAACAAGCTAGCATTCTGGTTCACTTATCATCCAATGAACATTAATAGCACTTATGATTAATTGAAATTTAAGCTATCTTAAAATTCCTAAGTCATAAAAATACTTAGGACTGGTCAGTGACTCAGGGGGGGGTCAAGGCACTTTGCTGTCAAGACAGACAATGGAGTCCCATCCTCAAACCCCATGTGGTGAAAGAAGAGAACAGACTCTGGAAAGTTGTCCTCTGATCCTCACATGTGTGCTATGACATAAACAAACACTCAAATGAATAAATGTAAACAATGAAAATATTTAAGTAATCACAGCATGCATAATTCACTATTTAGATATGGGCAACACATGCAAACCATAATAACTTCATTACCCTTGTTAGAAGCACAATATCTACATGGAGACTTTTATGACTAGAAAAATTAATATATTCAGCCACTCCAGTTATTACAAAATTTGAATAACCAGAAGATTTACTACCCTGAATCACAAAAAATACTTGAGATGTTATTATATAAAATATAACAAATGTCTTGGCAAACACAATAACAATGGCTATGACTATTTCAGAAAGCCTGTAAGGATAGCCATCAAATGTGCATATTTAGTAGTACTTGGACCAAAGAAAACAGCTTTGTAAATCACTATTATAGCTCTGTAGGACTTTAACTATTATCCTATCTTCATAAATGTTGTCTATATCATATTCATAAAACCATACTAATTTATACAGGAAGGCTTTTACACAGGACAGTTTGTATAGTGCCCTGACAGAGTCCTTACAGATATAACGGTTGGTTACTGGATCTTTAGACGAAGGACTACATGTCTTAACACAAATCCTTTCCCACTACTCACAAGCAGGCTCCATTCCATGCTGAGTCAAAGCCATTATCCCCTGTGACTCTGGCTGTGTGCATGTATTTAAACATGAGAAAGAATCACTGTAAATTCTGAGGCACTCCTTCAGAAATTATGATGAGTTTATATGAAAACAACCTTCCTCGACTTTACCTAGGTCCCTAAAGAATAATCACAGCTTTTTCCTAGAAGACGACACATAAGGAGGGCTGCAGTCTTGGAACAATATGAAGTTTACCATGCTGCATGTGGATTTGCCAAGAGCTTTGGCAGTATCTGAAGCCATGACCTAAAAGACTCTAAAACCTTTGGTTCCTAAACAAAATACTATTCCCATGTGTCACCGCCACCACCACCACCCCAAACCAATGTCTTTTCATGCTTTCTTTAAATATCAGAAAATAATGAAAGACTTTAAAGTAAAATAGAATACCGATTATCATACCCTGAACTCATTGTAATTCATATTTTTCATGGAAGCCCTTCTTATTGTATAAGTTTAAACTCAGAGCCATGAGGTAAATTTTAATCACCAAATGAACCTTTAGCCTGTGCAATGAGATAGTGAACACAGTAAATCTTGGAGTTTTGCAAAACTATAGCTCCCTTATGATCCCATTCAAACACAAATCACTGTGAATGAGTCTAAAGGCACAATCAGGGCTCCGTACAGCAAAGGCATTCTTGAGTCATGTTTCATTATGAGTTCCAGGTTCATAAGCACTGCTGGCAGACATGCTCTCTGGGGTAGTCCTACCAGATGCTTTCTGAACTCTGGAGTACACCCCTGGTGCATGTCACATAAATTATTGCTTTGCCATGTGTATCAGTTACTTTGTTGTTGTTATGACAAAAATGCCATGACCAAAAGCATCACTGAAAAGGAAGAGTTTTGAGTTTTAGATGGGTAGAGACCATCAGTGGTGGGCAAGGCATGGCATGTTGGCAGGAACGGGAAGCTGACTGAACACACTAAGGCTAATCACACACACAGAGAACAGAGAGAACGGGAGGGGTGGAGGAAAACAGAAAGCACAATAAAGTGAGGTGAGATAAACCTTCAAACTCTCTCCAAGGTGATGGACTTTCTGAAGCCAGGCTCCACCTCTCAAGAGTTCTGAAAACCTTACCCTAATAGCACCCTTCAATGGGGTAACAGGTGTTCAAATACATGAACCCCTGGGGGACCTTTCTCATTAAAATTGCCACACCAAGCTTTTATTGCTGACAAGATACTGAAATGAAAAGAGAAGAAAAACCTACCCTCTCAGGGCCAGAAGAGAGAAACTGAGAGACTTTTCTAGAAAAGAAAAGAAACTCAGTGGGGAAATGGGAGAAGTTTTCTCCTTGTTCTAGGAGGTTTTGTCCTTTGGTCTAGGACAAAGATCATAATACTGAAGGCTGAGAGGTAATATTCCTCTGAGATGCTCCTCTTATTGGAGCATCTCTAGATTATTTGCTTCTTTGAGAAGGAGGAGAAGGATATTTTGTTTGCTTTTAACCTAAAAGTTGATTATAAAATCTCTCTGGTTTTGTAAATATCGTAGCAGTCATTAACATTGATCAGGGTTTAATACCAGATATAACTGTTGAAATCAAGCCATCTGTGATAGAGCTGAAGGTTGACTAGTGATGTGTGTGTGTGTGTGTGTGTGTGTGTGTGTGTGTGCACTATATGTGTACTTGATGCATAATTTCTATCATGTATCATTTTGGCATATAGAGAAAGCCAGAAATATACCCCTATAGCCGAGAGAAGAGGAACACTAAGCATTAAAATGGAAGATTCTAGATAAACACTTCTTGCCTCATGACTTCCTGCAGTGAGACAAGCTTCCTATTTGTGACTGCTCCCAGGGTTCTTGAAAACCTAAATTAAGAATTTAATATGCATACAAATCACTGAGGGAGCTTGTTAAAATGTAGATTCTCATTCAGTAAGTCTGGGGCTGAGTTCTACATTTCTAACCAGACCCTGAGAGGAACCTCTTCCCCTTGTCTGTAGGTGACACTTTAGGAAGAAAAGATCCCACATGCCCAATGATTTAGCTCATTTCTTAGGTAGAGCATTTAAGCTCTGGTACACTGATATTCGTTCACAGAAAGGCTCAAAACTAACTGACTCAGTTCTTGTGGCCCAGACTCAAGGCTGCTGCTGTGTCTGAAGTGATTTCTGAGAGTTCCTGAGCCTACAGCAGAGTGACTTCACACAGTAGAGAATTCAGAAAGGATGGAGTTGCTTAGGACCAGAAGCCCACCCCTTCCAACACTGCAGCCCATGCAATGACTGGAAATGTGCATGAGGCAACTGTGCAGATTGTACATCCGAGTGTTGGGAAAATCACTTTTCTCTGTTAGGCTGAAAACATGTCTTTTTTACAGCCCTGAATTTTATTTTGACCAAGGCAATGTTTCTACTTTTCAGTCCAGTTTGAAACCAGACAGATATTTTCTGGTTCAGATTTCTTGTGGAATCTAGACATGGGTCAAAGAACTCTTCTCAATATGCAATAAAAATCAATATGTAAAAAAATCTTCAAAATGAACTGAGAAGCTAATCCTCTCAGCTTCTAAAGATATTTGTGTATTATATACAGAAGAATTATGTTCTAAACAAAAATGTTCATCAATGAAATATCAATGCCTTGCACTGTAGAGAACTGGAACTGAACATAATCAATACCTTTAATTCTAGGAATTAGCTCTTCATCTGTAAAAGATGAGACAGTAAAGGTTTTATTTTTTAGTCAATAATATTAACTTGATCATAACTCTCCACTAAGGACTACAGCACACAGTCTATAATGGACAACATGTAAACAAAGTAGTATGAGTATATCCAAGCATACTTTATTCATAAGCATAGGGCATGGGTGGGATTTGAGTGTTGACATTGGATTACAGGCTTTGTAAAAGCCTTCCACTGAGAAGCTCATGTAGGCATTTGTCTTGTAGCTCCACACTTCATCTTCTCAACTTGCTGTATTAGAAGACAATGATGATAATCTAAAAGCAATCAGACAGACACATAAGGTTGACTTTTCGCCACTTTTATGTACATCATTTCCATTATCAACATCTGCAAATACAGCGAGGGACAAGCCCATTGTTTCATTGGAGGGGCATGACCCATGGAACGTAGTGGCAAGATCCTTGCTAGCACTAACAGTAAGGGAAAAGAGCATAGCACAAAGATCCCTTAGAACTCTGCAATCTTAAAAAAGGTTTATATTAAAAAAGCTTGAAAATGAGAAAATGTCAGAAAATAGCACAATGACCAGTAAGTCTTCATGAGTCTCCTGTGTTTGAGCTGAAACATCTGCCTTTTGGATGCAGCTCATGAGAGATGGAAACATGCTAATCAACACCAAGACATAAAGTTGGAAATGTGACATGGCCCCAGCCTGGGATATCATTTGAAGAGGTCAAACAAATCCTAGATGGCGAGCAAAAACAGAGTATGATCCTTTTATTAATCTAATGATTTTCCTAAGCAGTAATGTTGTGTCTAGAAAAGTCATGAAAATCATCCAGAATAAAAAATTAACCAACTACACTTAATATGTATTTTTTAAAAGTCAAGAAGTCCTCCTTATAATTGTAATTTTAAAAAAAAATCCTTCAGGGGCAGGAGAATGGTTCAGCGGTTGGGATATGCTGTTCGTCCCGAGGACCTGGATTTGATTCCCAGCACCCACGTAGTGGACAACTTTCTCCACTTACATTACACTTACTCTGCTACAGTTCCAGATCCAGGAGTTCCTGTGCCTCATCTGGTTTCCCAGGGAGCTGCCTGGTGCACAAGGTTGCACAAACGTGCAAAACTCCCATGTACATAAAACAAAATGAGTGTTTAAAATCTTCTCCAGTGGGACTATTTGTAAAGCACACTAATGATGGTTGAAGGAAATAGAATGAATATAAAATGTAAATAAAACAACACACCTTAGCTTCAATTTACATGCATACATGCAAGCATACCAATGAAAAACATTTTACTGCCTTCCCCACTCACCAATGCATCTCACTGTCTGACCCATAGCAAGTCCTCAATACTGATTTGCTAGATAATGAGGAAATTAAAGTATTTTAGAGCCGAGTAAGTATTTTTTTTACAATATTTTATCCATTGTAAATATCTGCTTTACACTTTCAGATTCTGGGACTGCCCCAACGAAACGTCTACCCAATGTGACAGGTTCTACCCTGGGTGCACAAACTTTTCCAGATGCCGAAGTATCTCCTACAAGTAAGAATGTTCTCAGACTACTTTTAATTTACATAATCAATTAATCCTTTAATTAATCGGGTGGTTGGAACTAGCAGATTTGCATCATTTATGCCCTTCCTCGCTATGGAATTTGAAGCAAAGTAATTGTCCTCAAAGTTTTCAAGAGTTAACACTTGAAGCTGTGGAAAAATTGAGTTTGGTAAATATTCAATGAGGAATTTAAATTCCCTATTCATTATTAAATAGTTAATACGCTGACGATCCTCCACAGCTGTATTCTCACTGGGGAGTTAAATAAAACAGCCGCAAATCGGGATAGTGGGAGCCAAGACAGAGCATTTTATGTTAAATTTGTCTGGCCTCAAATTAATTCACCAAGATGGCTAGTGAGTGCGGTGAATTCAGCCCACCCAAGCATGGCATCATTAACTGTGGGAGCCTTTGGTCAGCGTTGCTATGGCAAAGTCATAAATGGCAGGGAATCTCAGAGGTAGGCATTGGGACAAATAAATCTCAATCGCCATGTCCGTGTCCATTGTACATTACAGAGATGCATGGCGACCTTCTCGGATTTAAAAAAACTAAAGTATATGTATGACTTTCATTTCATATTTAATTAAAACTATCAATTTTGTCTGGAAATGAGAGCCGAAATGGAGTAAAATAAAAGCGGGCTGCTGGAATGAATAATTGCTTTAGCTGGTAGCATTTTGCATTTCGCCTACAGTCACTGTCACACGCAGCTACCTTGCAGAAAGTGAGAAGCAGGTGGCAGGTGAGCAACGCCTGCAACTCACCCATCAGAAGCTTCAAAGCCAGCGGACTTTTTCTTGTTCTTAGTCTTTCATTATGCCGTTCCTCCCCTGCTCCTCCTCTCCTTCCTCCCTGTCTTCACCCTCCTCCTTCTCTTTGAAGCTACCATTTTCCAATGGCCGTTGTTTCACCAATGAATTACAACAAACTGAGACATGCATGTTCATTAGCAAACATCAGCAGATTCAATAATAATAATAATAAATAATAATAATCATACATATCTTAAACCTCTGTTGTATCCTATGTATTTTTTATATTGCTATGTGAAAATTATTCTGATACCTAATAAGTTATAAAGCATCTCAAATGGTTTCAGGAGCTGGGAATCCAGGAGCAACTTAGGAATTTTAGTGTGGTGAGTCATTGCTAGACGGACTGCATGGTTCTCTCACTAGGGTTGCTTCCAGTATAGCTGCTTGATTCCCTTTGACAAAATGCTTCAAGGAATAATGGCTACCGAAACGTGCCTTTTTTTTTTATTATTATTATTAACTTGTCGTATTCTATTCTCCTGCTAGTGATTGCATATCACCTCTGCCTTATTTAACTTATTAGAAACAAGTCTGTTCTCAGGGAAGAAGGCTGAGACGCCATCTGTTGAAGATGGTAAGAGTAGGAATTGTGGACAAATATAAGTCACTAGGCTGTATCATTTGAATTTTTTATATTAGTGAAATGTTGTTTGCCCTCCTTTGCATATATGCATAACAGAGAAAGCAAATGCCCTTCCTTACCCCAGACAGGACACGGAGACACTGAGAGTGAACACGATCAACACCTAGTGGTGACAGAGGCTGTATTTATGCCAGTCTGCTGACTCTGAATCTGCTTCTTACTGCACTCAGTAACACTATTTTCCAACCAATATAAATACTCAAAGAGCCCAGGATATACTTGTTTTGTCTTCTAACGCATACCTGGGTAAGATGTCTAGGTGGTCATAAATATTCATTGAATAACTCAACAAATAAACAATAGAATATCGTACTTTAACATGTCATCAAATATTTGAAATGCTATAAATATAATAGTATATATAATAATCCCATGGTGTTAAAATAATGGCATTTTTATCCTGCCTTCAGGAAGTTTGAAGGCTACATGAGAGATGACATGCACATAGGGCCATAATAATTCAAAGCACGAAGTGCCATGCTTTCAGTAATCAATGGCCCCTATGGGTCGTGGGAGAAAACATACGGGGGTGGGGAATCTTGTGTGTGCCATATTTATTTGACCAGATGAAGACCTTGAAATTTTTCTGAGAGAAAAATGACATGATTGGGATCACATGAGAAAGTATCAGTAGATAAGCTTGGTCAAGGAGATGACCTCATACATCAGAGAAGCAAGGAAGGAGACTGGAAAATACAGGCTAAAGATAGTATTGAGCTCAACTTAATCACTCTGATAATATTTTAGGAAATGGGATGGGTCTTCTGTAAACAGCTTTTTTCATAAGAATATAATTGTATTTTAATTTAAAGTATATTTTATAAATAAAGTAACAATTCATTCACCAGTTATTACTAGCATCAAGTGTTATTCTAGATGCTGGAAAGCAGCAATAAATAAAATAGAAAAAAATACTCTCTTGGCATTTACATCCTGAGAAGAATTCCTTCTCTTTGGCTTGTTTGTGGAGTTAGCCAACATGTTAAGTGTCACATTTGACCACTCATATTTGAAGAAATATAAAACAGAAAAAGTACAGCTTCCAATTTAATAGAGAAGTTGCAGTATACTTATTTATATGTAGTGTGTTGGTGTGTGTGTGTTGGTGTGTGTGTGTGTATGTGTGTGTGTGAGATCAAGTAAGGTGCTATAGTTGAGAAGTTTATGGTGAACCCAAGCCCCCCTTCAAGTAAAGTGCCACTTCATGGGCCTGAGAACTTCCTTAGATCAGAGTTTAATAATGTGTTCTCCTCACAATGAGGGAGCATCTGGTAGTGTCCAGACAGATTTGGTGTTGGCCCAGTGAGGTGGGAAGATGCCACTAGCATCTTGTGAGCAGAAGTGAAGATTTCTCTTTGCCATTGTATAACACAGGATGGCACAGTTCTCACCACAAAGTAGTGTTTAGCTCAAAATGCTAACAGAGCCAAGTCTGAATCAGACCCAGGTGTAATTAGAACAGATACCTTTTGCTTTACAAAATTCAATTGAGAGCTCATCAAGGTGGATGGACACTACAGATTATGTTTGCAACAGTTTTCTGCCGGAGTGTTATATGCCAGAGACCGTGTTAAATCAATACCGATCAAACATACCTAAATTAAACTTCTCTGCTTGTCCCAATCACTGGATTACTATGAAGAAATCCCCATTTCATCTTATCACCATAGAGGGTCATTGTAAAAGACTCATGATTGCTGAGTCAGAATCTCATAGGAGCCACCTTTGAAGGTTTTTGCAAGAAAGGAATCCAGACAGAGCACGACACGGAACTCAACTTCAGAAGGCTCTGATTCACTCTAAACTCTAAGATGTAAGGAGCTAGGGAGTTCAATCAGCATTACAAAGCATCATGTCTGCCTGCAAGCATACACGTCTTACTCTTGTAGCCAATGAAAGGCAATTTTTTAAAACAAATATAGGGGGTCAAAGATACAATACTCTTTACTTCCAGAAGAACAATGGAGCTCAAATAAACCTCAAGAGCCACCCAGGGAAGCCTCCTTCAACTACATGATAGCCAGTTAACGCTGCTGAGTCCCTACTGCAGTCTTTGTGCCGATCGCTCAAGATATTTATTCATTCTACAAACAATACAGAGTGCTTACAATATACTGGGGGATTCTTAAGGTGCCATATTATAGTGATGAAGGAACTAGACAGTGCCTCTATTGTACAGAGCTTATAGTTAAAAGTTATAAGCATGAGTCTTTCCTTGACTCCCATCGCTCTGCCCATTGGGCCATAGGGTCTCTGGCTCTGCCTCCTGTTTCTATGTCTACACCCAACCCTTTGACCCAATGACATTGATTTTGATGTTATGCCCCATTCAATCACTTATCTGGTCCTCGCAGTCTGGTTTCCAACTCTGTACACTTTGAGTAAAATACTAGGTCTGCTCTGATTCTAGCCCTTGGCCTGTTCTTCCTGTGGCAACAGGCAGTTTTTAGAAAGTGGACGATCGTGTGTGGGCAGCAAAGAGTGAAGAAATTAAGTACTCAGGGAGTGCAACAAAGCTGGAGACTTACAAACCCACACATCATAAATGAGTGGAGAACAGGCCTGGGAGACACATTACTGGAGATCAGAAGGAAGCATCATGAAAGAGCACCAGCAGGTCAGGACAGAGTTCTAAAGCAAGGCAGCTCCAGAGAGAGTTGAAAGGTGGTAGAGGATACTGGGGATCCATGTGTGATGGCAATTCCTTTAGTTTCTGCCATCATCATACATATATAGATACAAAAAAAGGATACCACAGAGAGGGCTTGGGTGTGGCTTAGAGATCTAATGCTCGATGGACATATGGATTTCATCCTTCCAGCACCATCAGTACCACCCCTCTAAACAACTAGGACAGCAATACTCAGAGTACCATGCTAAGTAAGCAAATGGAGTTGAGGAGGTCTGCACAGAGTCTGGAGGGAAGGATAGGCTCAATAAAGGAGATGCAAAATGGGTCTTCAAAAAAATTATCACCCTTCAAAAATTGCTCAACTTTATTATTGAAAAGTTTGTTAGTTATTTAAAAACTACACATTGAACTTAACCAGTTCCAAGGATTGCATTTGTCATCTTAAGCACAGACATAAATAAATGTAACACAGAGAAGAACAGAAGCTGGAGATGAGGTAAACCAATGGGCTGTGGATTTAGACTGCTGGATGCCAGCAGTTCCACTGTGGCTTCTTGCTTAGTTTGTGAGGAAAACAAAGAGGAAGATATGTGTGTAGTGAATGGTAGCTTCAAGAACTGACCTGGTGATGCTGATTTAAAGTGACCTAAATTGATGACAGTCGCAGCAAGGCATTTGTAGAGATGGAGAATCCCATGACAAAAGATGTATCAAGATTGTCCGACTAAATATGGCGTTAAGTAAAAGCTTTTAGGCAACTGTCACACAAGTGCCTTACGGATTTCTCCTAGCAATAATCTAGCCATTTTCCCCCACTGCCATGGCTATGTCAAACAGCTGATCAGTGGCACTAATTTTGGTTGAGCTCTTCCAGTGTCTGGGATGATTCTAAACTATAAATGCATTGCTTCGTTTCACCCTCCCAATAGCACAAACTTGAAATACTATTGCCCCCTACTTTACAGGAAAGAATACTAAGACATAAAGGTTAAATAGCAAAAGCAAAGTCATGCAGAAGCCAGAACAGAGCCTAGACAGTCAGATTCTTAGGCCTACTGCCTCTGTCAGTTCCGATTTTGGCTCAACCAATGACTTTTATGGTGGATAAACCCAAACTCATTTGAAGTTGCTATTGCTGCTGTAGAGAAGTCACACAGAAAAACTCCATTAATCTTTCTCTTCTGCAAACCTGTGGTTCCTGAGAAATTTATTCTCAGGAACTGTGACTCATGTTTCCTTTGTTGGTAACATGTCAGAAGAAAAAGCTCCCTTTCATTCTTTGCCTCTTCCTATAGCAATCTTAACACAATCCTTGTTCTGGGTATGACTCTATAACATCCATACCAAAAGGAAGGAAGGAAGGAAGGAAGGAAGGAAGGAAGGAAGGAAGGAAGGAAGGAAGGAAGGAAGGAAGGAAGGAAGGAAAGTCAGTGCTGTCTTTTAACTCTAGAAAATTCTGGGCCAAAAATGTGTCTCAGAGGGCAAGGCAGGTTTTGGAAGTTGATTCTTTTCTTTTACTCTAGGCCCCAGGTATTGAACTCAGGTCACCTTGACTGCATGGTGGATACTTTTACTGCTTGAACCATCTTGTCAGCCCCAAGTGACCAACTTTTACTATTATTAACACTTATCATGTCTACAATTATACAGCACATGTGGAGAACTCTGCCTTAAGTGCTGTAATCTTTTTTGAGTTGGTCTCAAACCATTTTCAGACCAATAATATAGTGTTATAAGGTCCCTTTAACCCTTTAACATCTGTTAGGCAAGCCACCTCCCTTGTAACGTCTTGTGATGATTTTAGGATATCTATATATGTGTCTTCTTCACATTTTCTGAAGGGCAGTTTGCACCTCACGCTGACCACTGGGATGGGTAAGGCTCTTTTGAATGTGTTTATGTGGCCCAGATACTCTTAAGTACAGCTCTACCGTCTCCCTACTGAATTTAATGGCAGGGGAGCTGATGGAGAGTAATTCCCCTTTGCACAGAAAAATAAAGCAGAATAGTTCAAGTTCATCCAGTAGATGCTCTAGTGATGAAGTAGAAGGCCAAAAGAAAACACTGTAATATAAAAACAATTTAATTTTCAGCCAATATCGCAGGAATATAAGGAAAGTCTTAGATAAGTGAGTTTGACAAACCACATTGTTCTAACTGAACTTGCAAATCATTTTTATTCCTGTACTTGGTTGATTACATAAGCTGGACTGAGTAGCAAAAAAAAATTTTTTTTCTCCATCATTTTCTGTTCAAATGAGCTCTGTTGAGTCGTTTCTTGTCCTCTGGAAGAAATTTCAGACAAATTACTTGGCTTTGGGGGGATGGTTTTCATATAATAAATGTCGTCTGGTCCTTTGCAGACACTAGAACAGACGTATGTCAATAATTTAAAAGTCTTGTCAAATGTAGTGTCAAAACTTGAAAAAGCTCATTTAGTCCAGAGTTTCTCTTCTCTCCCTACTGCAAGTGTGGGTCTGCCTCAGCTGCAAGAGTGGATATGAACTGGCTTTGTGCTTTATGTCTGTGTAAGGTGAAGTTGAGGAAACAGCTCTGTCATGCCTTGGTCTGCCTCCAGCGCCCCCCACCCCCAATCTTTGTTCCTTTCTCCTTTGGGGAACATGAGTTAGGGAAAAGAGAAGAGGAGCAAGTAAGAAGGGGGCTTCCATTCACAGGCTAACTTTAATCTGATTCAAGCAACTCAGGATATAAAACATAAAATGGCCACTGTCACCTCACGGACACTTAGGTAGGAGTTATATTTCAGAATTTTCAAAAAGTTACTTAACTATAGAGCTTCTGACATATTAGCCATCTTCCCTTTCTCCAGCAGGCAGGTGGTCAGTCTCTAGGAAGATGAACAAGGAGGTGAGCTAAGAAGCAGTGGACAAAATGCCAAATGACAGCAGCATTAACTCTTATAGAACATATTTCTGTTTGTTCTATTCAACCCAGACCACAGGAATAGTCTACAGAAACTATAAAAGAGTGAGATGATTTTAAAGAGTTAAAACAAAATGGACTGGAAGGCTTTAAACCTCATTTAACCTCATGGAAGGTTCTGAAGAAGTATAAACAAAACAAATCGGATGAGTGGCTGCTTGGTTTGGTTTGGTTTTTCTTCCTAGAAACAACAATCAGAATGATGTATGTCTGAACAATTGCAAAATTTAATAACAATAAGTCTTCACATTGACGGACAAATAAACAGCCAGAAAACATAGCAATCATTTGGGTTGTCATACTTTTTGCCTATATGATGTGTTATAATATAAAATCAGTCACTGACAATCAAGAGGTTTGTGCTGAGGCCTTCTTACCCTTGAACCAGAAAAGACCGCAGTCAAGTGCCCCATCCGAATCCTGAGAAATAGGACTGGTGTTCATGTTTCAAGAAATGAAAAGAAAATTCCGTTTGGGCTGATATTGAGATGCAAAGTAAATAACTAAATATTTCCCTGCTTATCAAGAGACAGACATGATTGCTTTTTAAAACTATGACATTTTTAGATTTTGATAATTTCATATATACATACATACAATGAATTTTAATCATTCATCCTTGACTCCTCCCCCTAACTCCCTTAAGAACTACTCCTCACCCTCTCCCCCACCCCAACCCTTCCAAACTCCTCTGTGCCTTTTTATTTTTAATTAGCCAAGTGATTTCAGTTTGTGTACTCATAGTTGTCTGGCCACTCACTGAAACCTGGTCAACCTATCAAGGGCCACACCTTTAAAGAAAACTGATTTTCCATTCTCAATAAGCCATCAATTGTCAACCTCAGCTAGAAGTGAAGGCCTATGAGCCCTTCCTCCCTTCAAGCACAGACACTGAGTGCCTTGGTCCTGTGCAGCCTACCACAACTGCTGAAGGTTCATGAATGCAGTGGTCCTGTTACCAGACATCATCTCTTAGAGTTACTAAATCTCCAGGTTGGGTTCTAGGACAAAATGACTCTTTTTATTGGTTATTTTACTTACTTACATTTCAAATGTTATCCCCTTTCCCAGTTTCCCCTCTACAACCCCCCATACCCTCCTCCCTCCCCCTGACTCTATGAGGGTGCTCCCCTACCTGCCCACCCAACTTTTACAAACTAATTCAAATCCAAAGCCTTAAGGGAGAAAGGATGTTGCTATCACCAGTAGCCTGGGTTTGAACTATGCTCTCCTATTGCTGTTGGCATTGGGGATATGCCTTGTGATGGACCATCTTCTACACACACAAGAAAGACAAAGCACTCCTGAGGAATGGGAGGCATCCAACCCTGGGACAGGCAGGTGCCATAAGCTTTCCAAACCACTCAGGTAGGGGGAGTTTCCACCTGCCCTTCCCTGGTTCAATTATCCCATGACATTTCTGGTCTGAGAACATAGGTTTATGTGTTGCCATATTTGGACTCCTCAGTTAATTATCAAACTCATCCATGTCTGCACCAATTATTCATGTCTCCTCCATGAATGTAGGCTGCAGATGAGTAATTGTCCACATTTCAATTCCAGTACCAGAAGGACAGAAGCTTGCAAATAATTGCCAATCCGAGTGCTTGCAGAGGGTTGACTGTTACGATGTAGTCCTAGAGCTGGATGCCCCCTTGAGCCTGTCCTTGGACCTTCTTTTCCTCAGGCTCTTTGCCATTTCCATCCCTGCAGTTCTTCCAGATAGGAACAATTATGGGTCAGAGTTTTGACTGTGGGATAGCAACCCCATCCCTCACTTGATGCCCTGTCTTTCTGCAGAACGGGTGGGGTCTACAAGTTCTTACAGCAGAGGACACCAGATCTGGGTTCGGTCAGAGAAGATGCACCTAACCCTCAAGAGACTGGAGGTCCCAGGGATTTAGAAGTCTGTTGGGGTGGGTGGGGTGGGTGCATCCTTGTGGAGATGGGGGTGAGGGTGGGTAGTGGGAGACAGAGAGAAAGTATGGGATGTGGACCAGTCAGAGGGTGGACAGGAAGGGAAATAAAATCTGGAGTGTAAAAAAAAATCAATAAATTTTTTAAAAAAGAAATAATTAAAAATTCCCAACCCTAGAAAGCCATATCATAAATACAGGAAAAAGATGTAGTCCAAGAACAGAAACAGATATTAATCCTAAGCCATGATATAAACTGGCAGGAAAGAGAATAAATTGAAGTTATTTAAAAATCAGCTATTTTTCCCAAACAGATTCAACTCTACTTCTATGTGATTAATAATGGCTTATAGTGAATGGTCATTCTTTCAACAACCTATGAGAAATTGTACAGGCCAAGAACAAAAACAAAAATTCAGCAGAAGCCCAATAAACTCGAAACCGCCTTGTGTGCCCTGGAGATAGGGGCTGGGTTTCACTGATCCGTTTGTTTCCTGGGGCTCATATGTTCTAAGTCCTTAACAAATGCCATAGTTTTGTCTGTGAATAGATGATGGAGTGGCCCAGATTCTGAATGAGTTCAGTAACATTAGCATAAGTCAGTACACATGGCCGACCTGAGGTCCTTCCCAACCCTAGGTCTTCCCTTACTGATGTTGCTGCCTATTCAAGTTTCCAGGTAGCATAAAGCATCTCCTAAGCGATCCCCTACAGTCGACAGTTTGTATGCAGTGATACGTGATATCACATCTCTTTGGACTTCACTAGCAGGCCACATTGCAGAATTGATTACTGTAGATAATTCTGCATGTGAACCACTGGTAGATGTACAAACCATGCACCATTTATTTACTGTACACATTTTCCCAAAAGTTTCATTATCCATGTTCTCTAATTGAGAAGTTTTCTAGGACTTGAGAGATGGCTCAGCAGTTAAAATTTTTTCCTAAAAAATTGAGGCAGGAGCTGGTGAGATGGCTCAGTGGTTAAGAGCACTGCCTGCTCTTCCAGAGATCCTGAGTTCAATATCCAGCAACCACATGGTGGCTCACAACCATTTATAATGGGATCAGATGCCCTCTTGTGATGTGTCTGAAGATAGCTACAGTGTACTCATATATACTCATATATATGTATATGTGTATGTGTGTATATGTATATATGAATTATATAAATGTATATGTATAATTGAGACACTTGGGAATCTGGGACACTGTTCTCTACTCTCGTGAGCATGAGAAAACACTGCTATGATACTGCAAGGATGTTCTAAGGACATCATACAACTCACACAGCATTCATCTTATGAAAACTTGGGAAATCTTTCTTGTCTATTATGATAAAAAGAATAATTTATAAATTTGACTTAGTTTATCTTATAGTACACATCATGCAAACAATATACATTCTTTATTTTCTAACATTTGCCCTAGAAAATCCAGACCAAATGTGGGATTCTATTTGCTAAGAGAACAAAAACACTAAGTGATACATACTGTGCCCTATCCTTATTCTGGTTTCAATTGAACTCAACTTTTTCTGTCCTTATTTCCCCTGCTATTCAGTGTTTTGTTTCTTTGCTGCATATTTATGTAAGCCACCTTAGGTATGTTTAGGGAAAAAAGGAAAAATGCACACAACAAAAATATATTAAAAGTTCGTCTCTCAAGGAGATGCAGACATGGTTTCGATAGAGTGTGGTTGGGTATTTTTCCTCCTGCGTCTCTCTAGCCTCCTCTCTAGAGAAGCATTCAGTTCTTAAGTGAATTTGAAGCACACTTTTGTGGCAGGGGAAGCAAAAAGGGAGAGGAAGGGTATGATGCAAAGATGAAGATGACTTACTCCATAAGCTAAGAATGGAAAAAAATATGAAAAATGGAAAAAAAATAGTATGTAAAAATACATTCCTATGGAAATCCATTGTAAGCCAAGAATTGAAATAAATATGAGACCATGGTATGTTGAAATGTATTCTTATGAAAATTTATTGTAAGTTAAGAATCAATATAAGTATGAAACCATAGTTAGTGTGTATAAATGTTTGATCCTTGTGGAAATGTAAGGTAAACTTCACGAAGACAGAAACTTTGGTTTCACTTATTGCTACTACCTTTGGACCTCAAACAGTGTTTGGTACAGAGTAGACACTGAATCAATATATGCCTCAAAGATTGAATATAACATGTCTGAATTTAACAGAAGAACTAAGGAATGATGTGAATATTTGTTATATAACTGTAAGCATATAGTCTCATGTGCTGGTTTTCTTTCCATTTGGAAAATGAAGTCATTAGACTCATTGACTTCAAACGACGATCTTGTTAAGTTTAGTGTCTTCATTAAATATGTGGCAATAATTACTCATAGCAACTTCAAAATTTTGTTTTAAAAATAGGATATCTAGCTACATCTTCAATGACAATTGTAGATGAAAATGTGTTGACACCAGACCCAACTCCTCAAAGTGAGTATAGTAAGTCTTTCCTTCTATGTATCATTTCCAAAGAACTCATACATCTTACTGTGATATCTAGAATATTAAGGTTTGTGTAAAGGCTATGTTTTTCATTTGGTGCTGGTATTTTGACTTTGAGTTTGCCTGTAGTGACTAGGTATGGATAAGATTATTATTGTAGTCTTAGTAGTAAAAGTTGATAGTATGTATTATACTATACTTTTCATTTGTCAAGGAACTTTAAGGTAATATAAGTAACCGAGTTACAAGGATAGAAAAGGAAACACATCGGTAGCAAGATAACATTAAACTAGAAACACAGAGCACTGACCTCAGAACCATTAGATCTGAGCAGAGGACATTTGCCTTGTTCCCAAAGTTGCACATTAAAAGCAGTACATCAAAGCAAAGCTAAATTACAGCTTTATAAGGGAAAAAAAGGTGGATTCTAAAAATAATTTTGTTTTTCAGCCAGCAATTCCAGCATGACAACTAAAGATGTCAACTATTCCCAGCCCTCCAGTGGGACAGATGCCAAGAACTGTTGAGTATTACCATGGGTCTTCCATTCATTCACCCCAGCACATGTATTCAACATCCACTATGCCCTATGTTCATAACCATATTGTTGAACATTTATAAATCACCTACCATATTTAAATGTAGGTGACTAGAATACACACATAGACATGGCAGATCTAAGTCCCAAATTCTTTGTGAGGAGAGACAGATATATGGTAACTGATGGTACAAAGAAGAAAACTCAATACACAGACATGGGGAGAGTCACAGATGGGCAGCAGGGACTGCCATGGCACCTGGGAAATTGTCATGAAACTGAGGAGCCTAAGGTAGGTGCAATGGTACACACCTGTAATCCCAGCATTTGGGGAGTGGAAAAGCAAGGATAAAGACTTCAAAAACAGCCATGCAGCTAATTCAAGGTCATCTTCTGCTGCTTAGATCGCTCTTAAGACTTGATGTACTACTGCCTGTCTCCTGAAAGGCATAGGAAGGAGGAAGGGAGTGGGAAAGAGGAAAGGTGATAGAACCAAAAACCAAGGAGTATGTTAGAGAGCATTCGTAGTACATGTGTAGGAAAGCCCAAGTGAGTCAGGATATGCATATCAGTAATAAAAAGGAAAGCGAATGAACTCTCAGGCCTGGATGAAGAGCTATTGACAGACAGTTGCTGGCTGCTGGGGAGAAAGACTTGATTTTCTTTAAGGGTGTGGTCCATGATAGGTGATCATCCATGAGTATGGGCGGTCCATACTTATGCGTCTATGGGTAGCAATAATGAGGGAGAGAGAGAGAGAGAGAGAGAGAGAGAGAGAGAGAGAGAGAGAGACAGAGAGAGAGAGAGAGAGACAGAGACACAGAGACACAGAGACACAGAGACACAAAGAGACACAGAGAGGGAGAATAAAAAGGAAGAAGAGATATATGATAGATTAGATAGACTGTATACATGTATGAACTTCTCAAAGAATAAATTTCAACATTATATTTTTTAAATAGAAGATATTATCCAAGGCATCATTGTAACGAGAAACAACCAAGAGGACACATACTGCCTCTTAATTACAAAAGACAAAGAGTCGCACAGGGGAGGCAACATGAAAGCAGAACAAACAGAAGCGAAGGCACGGCTGGCCTCCTCCGGTGCAAATTAAATTTAACTGGTGGCACCTAGAGCACCCACATTGAACAGCATTTAAGTTATATATCTAAAACCTATTAAAAAAATCTGTACTTGCTGGCTCAGTCATTAGGTCCCTGGATGTTTGTCCTCAGGAAAAGAGAGAGAAAAAAGAATTCATACAGTATCAGCCTTTATTTATTTCTTTTATCTCTTTGGTGGACCTCAGGCCCAGAGCTGGATTAATCATAATCTTTCATTCATCGCATGCTTCCATCATTAGGCAATTGAATACCCTCCATAATTTAATGTTTATTTTATTGGATATATTATAATTGATACCTGTGTTTAAACTTAGTGCCCCAAAACAGGGCATGAAAATGCAGTACCCACATGGGGGAATGTTGAAAGAGATGCACAGATATGTGGGGTTTAGATGACGTATGCCACAGTGGACGATGGTGAAAAGAAGGAAGTTTGCAGCAAACATACCTGCAATATTGGTAATTTGTAAGAAAAGAAGCATTCAAATGCACTCTTACCCTGCACATTATGCAGGAGCAAGTTGCATATTGTTGAAGGTATTTTTTAATTTTATAAACTTTATTATTAAAAAAAACTATAGAAACCAAAACCTCACAGACCAAAACTAACCAGTCTGTACAATTCAATGAACTTCTTCACAGTAAGATTAAGAATAGTTTGAGATCTTGATATCAAAATAAAAACATTAAAATAGGTATCAAAAGTATGGTTTTTCTCCTAGCTCTAAAAAGGAATGATAAGTTAGGGTAGAACTAAGAAATCTGGTTCACACCAACCAAAGAATAAGGATGGGCTGGCCTGCCCCCCCCCACACATATATAGCAGCAGATATGCAGCTTGGTCTTCATGATGGTACCCCAACAACTGGAGCAGAGGTTGTCCATGGCTCTGTTGCCTGTCTATGGATCCTACTCCCTTAACTGGGCTGCCTGGTCTGCTCTCAGTGGGAGAGGAGGTGCCTAGTCCTGCAGTAGCTTGATATGAAGGAGTGGATTGATACTCAGCAGAGTCCTCGCCCTTCTCAGAGGAGAAGGGGATGGGGGAGGGCTGTGTAATGGGAGACCGGGGAGCTATAATTGGGATGTAAAATGGATAAATAATTAATTACAAAAAGAATAAGAAATCTGGTTCATGAGAAGATATTTTTTTAAAATGTTGTAAATGCAAGTTTCACTGAGGGAGAAGATGCTTGTCACAAATCTCACAATGGAAAGGGCCCAATAACTTTATATCTGTGTATGGAGAGGCAGGAGGGGCTGGCACAGTGGGAACCAGTATGCGCAATGCGGGCAAGCATGGGGACCTGAGTTCAGATGCCCATTGTTCACAGCAAGAGTCGGGCATAACTATGCATGCCTTTCAGCCCAGCTGTAAAGAGAGGAATGGGGGGGGGGGAGCCAGGTAAAGACAAGGTTGCCAAGGCTTGGTTGCAGGCCAGGGGAATGGGATGATAGAGGAGGACCCCTGACTGACATCCTTCTATGAGAAAAAAATAAAACCCTCCCTCTTTAAATACAAATTCAAGAGACTAACAAAGGTGAAACAGTTTTTATTATCTGGTTCTGCAGAATGGACCCCAGCATAGAGAAGAGGCAACAATGGCCGGCATGCTGATTTAAATTTTTA
Source organism: Rattus rattus (assembly GCF_011064425.1). Taxonomy (NCBI): domain Eukaryota; kingdom Metazoa; phylum Chordata; class Mammalia; order Rodentia; family Muridae; genus Rattus; species Rattus rattus. Next base: position 30,778,499 of record NC_046157.1, on the reverse strand, counting down.
AAATCCATTATCCCAGGAAATTGCTGCACTCCATTTCCCATAGGCTGGTACTCTAGCAAGTTACAATCTTCATGCTACTGGGGCATTTTTTTTTTTTTGTTCTTATTCATTATTCTCACTCTTTGTTATGTGACTGCCCTGTGACCAAATGTCATGAGCCACTTTTTTTATTGGATATATTTCTTTATTTACATTTCAAATGTTATTCCCTTTCCCAGTTCCCCTGTCCATAAGCCCCATCTCCTCCCTCCCCCATAAGGTGTTCCCCCCCATCCATCCCCCCTTACTGCCCCCACTCAACATTCCCCTGCACTTTTTTTTAACTTGTAACCTCAGTCCCTAAAGTGACACCTGCACAAGTCCCTGGAACACCACTGAAAGCTATTCAGACATTCAGATAAACGAAAGAATACTTGTTGGTTACAGGGTAGAAATTTCATAGCCGTGACCATAAAAGTTTATTGAGGCTGTTATTGGAAAAGACCGAATTCCAAGATAAACTTACATTGTGCACATAAGCTATTTTATATTTTAATTCACACCATAATGCTTTTTAATGTGTGATCATTTCATTATTTATGAGGTTTTCTTAAATTCTACTAGGATATAGAATATGGAAGAACATGAACCTAGAACTTTTGACCTCTTGTGCACTGCCTTACGTACCCTCCTATCTACAATGACGGGCACACAGTGAACGCCTGGATAATTGCTTATGGAGACAGACGATGATTCAAGCAGACACACAGAGAGACACAGAAAAATGAAAGGATTTACTTAATTGGAAAATGTGTACCTTATTTTTGAAACAATGTTTCTTGTAGCTCAAGTTGGCCTCAAACTCACTATAAACCTGAGGATGACTTGAATTGGACCTCAGCTCCTCCTGCCTCGTGGGTGCTGGGATTAGAGGCCTGTGTACAACCACACCTAGTTCTATCTGTGGTGGTCTAATATAATATTGTTATTATATTAGACTGTGTTAGGGATATAGGTACAGACAGAAGGAGGGGAGAAAGGGAGGAAAGGAGGAAGGAAAACGACGAATAGAAAACTCTTGCTATCCTATACATCAGTATAGGGTAGGGCATAGCGGTGATCCAAGGCAGTTTCTCTCTCAGAAACTAGGAAACAAAGATCCCATGTGGCTTTGTCTTGATTTATGGTTTATATACTTCATTCCTAGTCTTTTTTGTTTTCATGCAGTTCATAATGAAACGAACTGCTGTGGTCTTTCGCATTTTCTGTTCTTTACCATTTGAAAACTTCATTTGTCCACGGACATCTCCCTAGTGTTCTTATTCTCAAATGAACTCAGAAACAGTTAAGGTCTAGACAGGGACTCTGACATCCGTCCGACAAAGGATGTTTCACTGTCCGTGCAGACCCACATTCTGAATACTTCTCGAATAAAATATGATTGTTCTCACTCTGTAAGTTTAAAAGGAGAAAAAAAAATCCCAGTGGGTTGCTCAATTTATAATCATTCACGAAAATCCATTAGAATCCAAAAAGCTGAAATTGACTGCTCACTCCTCGACTCTTTTGAAACACGTCGCTGCCAGTTGAATCGGGCCGTAATGTGACGTGCAATATTGGATGATGCATTTGGCAAGGTTGGGGACAAACATTGGTAATGGGATTTTTTTCTCCTCTCAATATGCTTATTTCAATAGATTTATGAAGTACTTACAAGAAGAAAAAGAATGATAATGGATAGATTTCTGTTTCTAGGTCCTTTGCTGCTTGTGAACATGGTCTTGGGAGATTTACTTTATGAACCTCATGCATATTTAAATGCTGCTACCCTTTTGATTGCATTGCATTTATCTGCATTTATAAGAATATGTGTAATGCAGTCTTGTGCTATCATTTTGTTTATTAACTTAAAGAGATCTACGCTAGGATTTAAATTTTTTGGACTCTAATCCTACTTTACTTCAGCTTCTGGATTTCCTGGTATCTGGAACTGAAATGCCTATTTTACATTAAGGGCCTATAAAATGGGGCTATTCTGCCAGGCCACCTTCACAGCACCATGGGTGAGGTTAATCACTTCTTGGAACACATTTTCACCTCAGTGCTCAGGTGATCAGGCCATGGAGTGGAAAATTGAATCTTAATTACTTTCTTCCTGATTTCCCTTGCCATCCACCTGGTCTAGTGAAGCTGAAAGCCACATTGAAACCAGTCAGTCTGAGGAAGACTAGCAAAAAAGCATTGCAGGTCTCCATGCCCTGAAGCCTCTGACTCATTATAGTACCAAAGTCAGCAAGCTCATGCTCAACAACAAACATACATACACATACACACACACACACACACACACACACACACACACACACACACCCCTGTACACATGTGTACATGCACACATATACACACATATCACACACAGGGGTGCACACACACACACACACATACACACACAGACATGTGTACACATACACACATAGACATTTGCACACACATATATATACACACAAAGATTCATGTACACACATACACATGTACATATAAACATGCATATACAAAGACATGTATATACATACATACATACACAGTTTCATGTTATGGGACTCAGAGTTACCACTACTGACTTTTATAGATTTTATTGTGCTCTTTTTTTTTTCTTTCTGAGGTACAATCCTTATTGGGCTCACACCAGGAGTCCATTAGGACCTCTGTAAACTTGCTGACTTTCTTCTCCATGTTCCTCTCTTCTTGTTTCTGTAGCCTCACGAGCTGCTTCTTCTTCTGATAGTGGATCTCAGCCTTTTCCTTCCACCTCTCCTCCCAAATGGATCTCCCTGCCTCATACTTCCACCGGACCCCAGGAACCAGACTCCCCAGGTAAGCAAACTTTCTCATAGATGTCAGTTGCACAACCTTGAAAGCAGTAGGAGCCATTGTTTGCCTTTTCTTGTCATGAGGCTGAGAGATCCTATCCAACACCTTGAGGTTTTCCCAGACAGCCTGGCCTCACTTTGTCTTGTGGGACAACATGCCGCACACAGTGTGCCAAAAAATGGGGCAGGCAGCTTGGGGCTCAGAAGTGGTAGGGGCCAAGAGAGGAGCCGGTGTTCATTAGCTTTCGAGGAAAGACAAGGTACTTTAACTGGTTTCTGTAGAAATTTCCATTTGGGCTAATATCCACTTATCAATGAGTGCATACGATGTGTGTTTTTCTGTGATTGGGTTACCTCACTCAGGATGATATTTTCCAGTTCCATCCATTTGCCTATGAATTTCATAAAGCCATTGTTTTTGATAGCTGAGTAGTATTCCATTTTCATAATACTTTACTTTTATTAAATTAGTTGATAATAAAATGAAAAAAAGAAAAGAAATTTCCAGAAATGTTAGTGCCCTCACAGCATACAGACACAAGCTTCCAGCCTAGTAGTATTTGCTTGGCCACCAGGCTGTCTAGAGCTGCAGCTGTCCATCACTAGATCCTGCCCCCTCCACCCTCTTTACCAGATGCCTGAAAAACTTTGTGTCCGTAGACCATAAATTACTTAACTTTTGAATGTTTTGCTGCTTTCTTCAGTTTTACAAATGTATTTCTTACTCTGCCCCTAATCCTGGCTAGACTTTTTCAGATTCTTGTTATTAATACAGCTTAAGGATTGTACAGCAGTCTTTTTGTACAGCAGTCCTTCTGTGTTCCTCCAGCAGAGGAAGATGAGGAGACTAGACTTGAGTCACACTTACAATCGCAGCACTTGGGGAGATAAGGCAACAGGGTCAGGAAGGAGGATCAGGAGTTCCAGACTTTCCTGTGCTATGTAGTGAAAGCCTCTTTCAGAAATGAAAGGGAGGAGGCTTTCAATGAGTCAGTGGTGGCAGGATCAAGTCCTCTCAGAACCTCAGGCAGTGATGCAGTGTCCCTTGTAGTCCTTGTTGTTTTCCTTGTTGATTCGGCTGCCTAAATTCTACGTTCCTGACCTCCACTTTTCACTCTTGGCTCACATCCCATTCTACTCTCTCTCCTCTAAAGCCTGGTCTACCTCCCATCCCTCCACTGCTTCCTCTGAAGTCAGTCTCAAGAGAAAATGTTAAATCTCCAATTGAAACTTCTACTTTATTAGAATGTCATTTCCTGCAGTTGCAAAGACTGTGGGTACTATCTTAATGTTCTGTTTGGGTACCTTGTGAGGCTCCCATCTGTGACCTGACTGGCCATGGCAAAACCAGATGCAGTAGTTAGCACCACTGTGTAGGACGACCCCATATCCATACATGTCCCTCTTGATTGGAAAAGCAGGGCAAATGAAAGACCACCCAGATCCCTGCATCTCTCTATGGATGTTCTTTGCCACCTCAGCCATTGTTCCATACAAAATAATCAAGGACTTAAAAATACTCCCTGGTCGAAGATTTGACAGCTGAGAAACAGCTCATTGAAAGTCAACCATGGCAGGATACCTGCCTACTATCCTAGCACTTGCAAGGTGCAAATAGGAAGATCAGGAGTTCAAAGTCATCCTAAAGTACATAACAAATTCAAGGCTGACATGGGATTTGTGAGACCCTGACTCAAGAGTGAAAATGAGGAAAGTCATCCATATGTATAAAATGATGCAAAAATGCTCTCACATACTCAGTTGACATCGACAACCCTCTACGACTAACAGAAATTATCTGTGGTTTCATCAAAGGAACTGCAGACATTAGAACAAAGTCTAATGGCACATAGGCGTGCAAATGCTTATATGCCAACTTTAGACAATGGTTTAACAAAACTACTTCTTAAAAAGAACTGCAAGAACTCAGAAGATAATGGACGTAGATATGACTCAACGTAGATTTAACCACAATTGGAAGCAGTTGCTAATGTGCTATAATTTCCTAGACAACTGTCAACAGGACTTAAGTAACTAGCAAAAGTGACGGTACCTAATGAAGTAGGATGCACTGAAATTGATTAAACTCTTACTGTAGGTGAGAAGTGCCCTCTCCTGATCAACAAACTTTACCAGGAGCCAAAGGATATAAGGGCTTACATGAGCTTCTACAACATGGTATCCCTATGTTCATAGTTGTGGCTTAATATTGGTTTCATACAAGAGAATGCTATTGACCATTCTGGTGTTTGTTATTCCCACATCAAAGCCATGCTCGTTCTGGATTTCAATGAATACAGATGTTCAAAATATTTAAAAGATGATGAACTCAGGTATTTACCAATCATGATGCGGTCTTAACATAGAACATTTTGTTCAAACACAGAACTCAGCATCATTATGCTAGAAGACTCCCCAGGGGAGACTAAAAACTGGAAAATGAGATAGCTAAAAGTTGGATATATAAGTGACACGTCTGGGTGATCTTTCATAAATCTACCAGTTTAATAAAAGGCAGGTCATTGGAGGAAGCCAACTCTGCCTTATAGAGAATTCGGTACAGAAGCATGCTTCAGGAAGACTATTCTCTCCTGGGAGAAAGCAATATAAAAACTATTTATAGCAGCGGGAGGAAGGGTTCAGTTGTTAGGTGCTTGCCTTGTATGTATGAAGACCTCGCTTCAAACTCACAGAGACCATGTAAATATGATATGGGTGTGGCAGTCTGCCTGTAGTTTAGCATGGGAAGGAAAAGGCAGGTGCCCAGGCCCAAACAACAACAGCAAGCCAGCTAATTGGACCAGCTGTATCAGAAAACCCTGGACTTCAATGAGAGATTCTGATTCAATGAATAAGGGGAAAGAGCGATTGAGGATAATTTCAAAATTAAACCCAAGTCTCTGTATGCAATCACACCTCCATGTATACACACATCCACATGAGCATGTGCCCATGCCACAAGCAGACATGCCAAATACACAAGGAAAAGAGGAAGGCAAATAGGAGAAGTCATCTCTTCATCTTGCTGAAGGACTTTGGTGTTGAAATTCGTTCAGTACCCATTTCAAGTGTTTTAAAGTCACATCAAATGGAAGCTTCTTTTTCACTTCTCTCACTACCACTAAATTCATAACACAAATAAAACAATAACTCTTAAAGCAAAAAGCAAGCAAGGTGGTGTGGTGGCTCATGACTCTAATGACAGCACGAGAGAGAAAGGGGTGGGAGGGAGAGGGGGAGGGAGGGGGAGGGGGAGGGAGAAGGGAGAGGGAGAGAGAGAGAGAGAGAGAGAGAGAGAGAGAGAGAGAGAGAGAGAGAAGAATCAAGACAAAAATGAGGCCAGTCTGGTTATAGAGAGGTCCAGAGACCAAACAAATAAAATAAAATGCGTAAAAATAACTCTCTCCTTTTCCAAAGTGGGTTTTGCATTTTAATTTTATTCTATTTTGTAATATGTTTTATTCGCAGAAGAAATGTTACACTGGTGGAAAGTTAAGTTTATTGAATCACCAATTTGCATAATTTTAAGTACCACTACGTATATAATTGGTGTGGATTGTGATGATGATTTTAACCATCTTCTTGAATTGTATTAAGTTTGTTTTGTTTTTTTTTATTTAAGAAAAAAATCAGTAGTGATAAGAAACAAAATTCCTTTCCACATTTAGGACAAAATCGTTAGTGTTCAATGATTACTAATTATTATAGAATGTTCTTCATTGATTCACTGACAATAAACACACAGTGAAAAAATATTTTTGCTTAAAATACAAATTTGTCCTAAATTGATAACAGTTATTCAACCATTTTTACCTTAGCATAAAATAATACACTCCATCCTTTCTTGCAAATATAATCTGAAAGGATACCACAAGATTCCAGGCTGTGAAAGTAAGATATCAAAGCAACACTATACTGAGAAAAATTAGTTTATCCTGAAAAGAGAGAGAGAGAGAGAGAGAGAAAGAGAGAGAGAGAGAAAGCAAATCTGCTGCTACCTTTACTTTGCAGAAATCCTGACCTGTTCCCAATTGTTTCTTAATTAGTCATTGCGTGTTTGTCAATAAAATTACTGTCTCATAATCGCTTAACCACAAAAATTGAGCATTAAGCAAATGATCAGTCGATCATCTGTAGATCTCAGCATACTATCTAGAACAAAATTTATTCAAGGTCCCTGAGGAGGGTCGGAGGGTTATACAGCAGTAGACGCAGCTTCTATATGCTGCTTTTATCGTGGCAGCTGCTGTTGACAAGCACAGGAAACAGCAAGAAAACAACGTTTTGGTTTCATCCATTCAACTGCTTAGGTCTTGGCACACATTAAAGGCCCCGACTGGAAACATTACACCAGTAGTATTTTAAATGAATAAGTACAGAGTGTTTCTATTGACGGCAAGCATACACCTCTGTAGTCGTCTTCCTCTACATTCTTCTGGATGCTTGTTTTCCAAGTCAAGTGCCGGTCAAAACATGAGTCTTTTTTTTTTCTAGAGATAGAACAATGAGTGAAACTGAGTTGATAGCTCTGTTTCCAAAAGCATGTATGCTGTCTGAGTTCACTGCCATCCTCTCAAGGGAAAAGCTTGCCTCTAGGTGCCGCATAGACACCGTGCCAGGACTAACAAGGCCAGGCAGTGGCTACGGAGGTCTGTTAGGTCACTACTGACGCAGTTAAGTGTTGACCAGAAATGCCAGAGATCCACAAGCACTAATGTCTTTCTTCTCCACAAATGCTCCAGCAGGGTGTCCAAGTTCTACTGACATGGTCACATGACCAAAGCCACCGTAACACATGGGGGCTTTCCTTTCTTCCCATCTTTCTGCTTCTCCATGGGAGGAGCATGAAAGCAGTTGACAGCCTACTCTGCTTTCTGGGAGAGTTTTCTTCCATTCTTCCCTGTTTCAAAATGACTAATGCAGTCCACTTTCATTCTTATGGGAGAACAAGACCACATGTTTTACAAAGACAATGAATATCTTTTCTCTTTTCTCATGGCTCTAGAGGCTAGGAGCTCAAGGTCAAGATACAGGTAGGTATTTGATGAAGACCTTACTAGGTCCTCACATAACACAAAGTCGAAAGACCAGGATGAGCACGATAAGAAGCCTCTTTCATGAGGGTCTTTAGACCCTTCATCAGGGGAGAAGCTCCTGTAGTGTAAAGTGTAAAGACACTTCGAAAAGGCTCCCTTCTCACTGGTCTAGTATTGTCAACACCTTTTAGAGGAGGCACATCCACTCAAGAGAAAGGCTTGCCTCTAGGTGCTGCGTAGACACTGTGCCAGGGATTAAATCTCAACACGTCTGTCATCAAAACTTTTCCAACCTCCCCACTAATTTCCCAATTAGTTAGGCTTAAAGCCATTAACATCCCTTCAAACCCCACTCTATTTGGAATAATCAAATACTGCAAGAATGCTCATTATACTAAGTGTCCATTAATACACTTTTTCCAAATTGTTAAATTCGATTAATTATTTAGGCAAAAAACTATGACTAGAAAAGTTGACTCTGCTTATCTTCTTCCACGAGCAGTTTCATGGATACCTACAGACGCATACACTTCAGCCCCTTCAGATGCAAGCTTAACTTCTCACGGTGAGTACCTGCGAAAGTTGGAGTGACACAGAAGAATCTCTGAAGACGACCTTCTACTCTATTGGAGCATGGCGAATCAGTACTTTAATTAGCTGAATTTCAGCTAACATGTGAGATTATGGCTGTTATTCAGAAATCTACAGATACATTTCTTTAAACAGTCAGGAAATTGCACTCATGGGCAACTGTTAGATAGATCCCAGATCTCCAGCCTTGCTTTGCCAAGGTCTTTAGAATTAAATTGAATGTAAAAAAACATTTCCTTAGCCCAGTCAGCTATTCAGAGACCATTCAAATTGAGATATTTTTCCTAGTAATACTTGAAATTCAGTTATGAGTTTGTGTCAGTTGATCTTATTGAAATGACTATCAAGATAGATTCATTGTTGCCTTTATATCTCTAGATGTCATCATCCATACAACCAAAGAATTTCCGGATGTCCTCACAACTGCAAATGGAACTACTAAAATTAAACATGGCCACGTCACAGGTGAGGTCTTTTATTTTTTGTTTCTTTACTCAGCAAATACTTTTGAGCCCCTTTTCAGAAACTCAGCACTTGCTGAGTATACAGTGATGCTGGTGTCTGACAGATTATGGTCTATTGGAGATGACCTGTAAAAAAGAAATACAGCAAAATTAAACTTGTTTGTGACAAGAGTTTTGATAAAGTGTTTTCACAATCTAACAGAAGGACATGGGTTTAACTAGAGAATAGGAAACTTGATGAAGTGCTTATATTTTAAGTCAAAATGTGGAGGAGGAGAAAGGGAATAAGAATTAGCTAGTTGAAAAGTAGAAGAAATATTATGAAAACATAATTCGAGTCATGAAAGATTGTTGCAATAAAGAGTACTTCTGGAGCTCAACTAATAAAAATTATGTCAGTGCAAAATTGAATTCCCTGTTTTACACCTAGAAAGAGCGAGGGCTTCAGTGAAGTTTGAACCTTCACAGAAAGCACGATCATTAAGCCATAGGGACATGTGTTCATGTAGTCCTAGAATGTTGCTGACAAGAAACTTATTCAACTATTGCCTGTCGTCTTCTATAAGAAGGAATGTATGGCCACAGTAGATGAACACCCCATAATACTTGGGGAAAATATGTCTCTTTCATATGAAAATTTATGGGTTTTGTGAAGTCAAGGATCAGACATGGTACCTTATGCATGCTGAGCAAATATTCAACTACTGGGCTATAAAGAGCTACAGAGGTCCCTCTCTCTTTTCGGCAATAACCTTCATCTCTTTTTATGCCTACTTCAGGAATCACAGTTAATAAACCCAGAGATGGAATGTCCTGGCCTGTGGCTGTCGCGACTTTGCTATTTTTCTGCATACTGTTGTTCGGGCTTGGAGTGAGAAAATGGTGTCAGTATCAAAACGAAATGTGAGTATATCAAGATATGTAGACGCTGACCATTTTCCATCATAAAATATTTACTCGGTACAAAAACTACAGGGCCTTCCTCTCACAATTTAATGAGCAAGCCAGGCTTCTAGAACCTCAGAGAGGATGCACAATCTTCCCAAGATCATTCAGTGAGGGCTCAATGCACAGATCCTGACTTAGTCTCTCTCTCTCTCTCTCTCTCTCTCTCTGCACCAGTTTGCTTCTCTAGAACAGCAGATGCTGTGCACAGGTCAGTAGGCATGAAACAAGAACGGAGCCTCCCCTCACCACGGAGCTAAAACTGATTGTTTCCTTTTAATCTTCATTATTTTTTCATTTCCATGCATTTTTAAGCTGACTAGATCAGCTGGGCCCAGATGCTCTAGTGTGAGATTGAATAAGAGACATAATTTTTAAGACCTTTGCAGCTGCTCTCCATTGGGGAGGGTGTCTCCTGCCTATCTCCCCTTTGCCACAAGAAGGGGGAAAGGGCTACTTTATTTTCCTAAATTCTCTCTTCAGGCGTCTGAAGTAACATGCAATGGTAACGCTCTCTTTTCTGATTCAGCTCTTGGGGATGAGTTTGAACCAGTCCATGATTCCAGGAGCCCGCACAATACAGAGTGCTGCTCTCCTTGTGTCTGCTCTCTGATAGCAGCCATTGCTACACCACATCCTCTTCCCAGTGTATCCCTGAAGCCCATCACAGGTATGCCAAACAGGCATCCTGCCTACCACATACATCCCAGGAAAGTTATAAATATGGCCCAACATGTTTGAAGATGGGAATGTCATGTTATGAAGCCAAAGTGAACTCTCCTGCTCTGTGACTATGTATAACAAATATTTCATGTTAATTAAAAACAAAATCAGCTGGCCAGTGGTGCCTCATATCTTTAATCCTAACACTAGGAAGGCAGAAGCAAGAGGATCTCTATGAATTCGAGGCCTGCCTAGTCTACGGCATGAGTTCCAGGACAGGTAGAGCCACACAGAGAAACCTTGTCTCAAAAATAAAATCAATATTCTATTTTTTTTAATCCAAGGACTGTATCTTAGCCACTCTATGACCATAAAAATTCATATTTTTTCTAAAAAATGTAAGTCCACCTTTTGATATATTTCCAAGCCTCCCTTGAAGCATCCACAAACAAGGTAATAAGAATTAGAGACTAGAGGAATGGAAAGATGACCTAGTGCTTAGGGCTTAGGAGCACTTGCTGATCTCGCATAGGACCTAAGGTTAGTTCCCAGCATCTGTGTAACTCACAACCTCATGGAGCAGTTACTTTATTGCCTCCTCTGGTCTTTGAGTGTCTCTGCACTCCTACTTGGCATGGACAAAAATAAAAATAAATCTCTTTAAAATTAGTGACATTTATATTAAAATAAATGGGAGTACAAATAGTAAGTTTTTAAATTACTCTCTGTTCAAATGTATTATATAAGGACAAAATATGCAAAATATTCTCTCTCTCTCTCTCTCTCTCTCTCTCTCTCTCTCTCTCTCTCCTTCCCATTCTCTTTGCCAAATCTCTTTCTAAGTTGGGATGCTATTGACCGCCAGAGCATAAACATAAAAACAACCTAACAAATATGTACCTATTTTCTGCTATCAAAACACTTGAGCATTGGCACAATAAAACCTGGCACTAACCCGGACGTTTGGTGTACATGAGACAGAGGTGCATTGTGCTAATATGAGATAGAACTTTGCACAAAGACAACTTCAAGAGTGCCTTCTCCTGCCAACTAACCCAGGAGTAGGAACACCTTGCCTCCCACCCGTACCAGATCCTCAGTGTGTACGTGCGTCTATACATAAAGGTTGAGGGTAGAGTTAGCAATGTTGCTGTTTGAAAAAGTCCTTGAGTTGGGGATTTAGCTCAGTGGTAGAGCGCTTGCCTAGGAAGCGCAAGGCCCTGGGTTCGGTCCCCAGCTCCAAAAAAAAAAGGAAAAAAAAAAAAAACCAAAAACAAACAAACAAACGAAAAAGTCCTTGAATTTTATGTTTCTGTCTCAGGAGGGATGTTCTACCCATGTAAGAGTAAAACTCCTTCCATTAGGAGGCAGTTGCCATGGAGATTATGGGATCTGGTTACAAGACTTCAGTTGCTGGCCTGCTTCCCTTCAGCAAGTGTCTTAAAACCTCTGTGCTTCAGTTCTGTCTGTGGAACAGTGATTATAATAATTCTTAGGTACAAAATAAATAATGCCAGGATAAAAATCACTTTGCAAACTATAAACATTAACAATAATATGTGTGTGTGTGTGTGTGTGTGTGTGGTATATTTATCATTATATTGTATTACAATATGTTATATCACATCTTATATTTATTATATGTACAATTAATAGGTGATAAATAGAACTCCATATTCATTAATAATATGATAATAATAAATAATAAGATAATTTGCAGAGTTAAGCTCCCCAAAATTCTATGAAAATGAAGATTGTATCTCTTCCTCATAAGTATATCTCTAATAAAAAAAATACCACCTCATATTCTCAGCACTGAAAGAGAAATGTTTCCTTCCTAGCTTGGAAAGACCTCCACCTTTCAAGCCACCACCACCTCCCATCAAGTACATGTGCATTCAGGAACCCACTGGACGCAACATGCTTTGTCATGAGATGGAGGTCCTCTAAGCTTCTGAGCCTTGCGACACAGTGCAGCAGGACTGGGGTCCTGTAGGAGGGGGGATATCGTACGATATTAATATCGCCGCCAGCCAGACATGCTCTGCTTCAGCTCAAATGAATGTTGGAAATAAAAGAGTTGTTTTCCCAGCACCTTGCCCCCCTTTCATCTGCAAACACCCGAGGTGTAAATAAACATTAGAGAATAAAGCAATGCCCACACCCAGTGCAAGTTCTAGAAACCTGCTTGCTTGTGGAAGAAGTGTACATCAAGCTGCTGTCATCTTTTTCAAAGTTCAGTCTCTCCATTGTTTACTTTAATGCTCTGACTGGAGGAGGACAGTGATTTCCAGCATGTGTTTTGTATTGGTTGAATTTTCTTGCAGCAGTGACCAAATTCCCAACAGCAAGCAATTTAATAAAAGAGGGGCTGATGCCAGCTTGTCATTTGGGGGATGCAGTCCACCACAGAGGTGAAAGGCAAGGTCGCAAAGGCATGTGACAGCTGCTTGTTCCATGACACTGGCCAGGAAACAGAACTTCAGCTGGAATCAGAGGCAACCTGTAACCCCTCAACCCCTCCCCTCTCCCCTTACATCTTCCAGGCAGATCCCATGTCCAGAAGGTTCCATGACCTTTGACATGGTCAGCAGCTGAGGACCAAATTGCATAAGCATAAGTTCTGTGAGAGATATTTTACAAACAAGCCATAGATGTGTCCACACAAAATCTTCTGAATGCCTTCTATCATCCTAAACTAGCTGCCCAAAATTGCCATTCTCTCTGACTTTCGTCCCCACTCCAGATAATCCCAAGACAAAACATCAGAGTTCTAACAGTAATTCCAAATGTTTGAGAAAGCTGCTCATGCTGAAATTCTGTCACTCGCTTTCACTGAAGGATAATACATTACCCTGTATATTTCCAATCCTCATTGACCCTTTCTCTCTATCGTACTCAGCCCAAGCTCCTGCCACATGTACCAGAATGGAGAAAGATTAGGAAGACAAGGAGCCTGCAAGCCAGCTGCATTCTAGATATAAAATTCCCTGATGCCTGAAGCTAAGAGCAGTTGTATTATCTGTTCTGACTGTGGCTGTGTTTGGGTACCCATGTGAACACACGCATGCATGCATCATTCTGCCAAGACACTCTTACATAAGTATACAGGCAATCCAACTTCTGTCCAACTCATCTGATTTCCATTAGTCTGGCTTTTATTTGGAGATGGTCATCTTCATCCAACCCACTGCTTTGACCAGTCTTAAAACAGAGTAGATTCCAAGGGAAGGGCTGACCCTGATCCTACCAACCTTTTCTGAAACATTTCAAGCACAATTTATGAACGAAGGAGAAAGTGGTCTCCTTAGCCAGACATGCTGTGTTCAGCAGCACTTTGCAACTGAATAAATTCAGATCTCCCTTGCCACCTCAAACTCTCCCACATTCCTTGCCCCAGGAGGGAAGAACAGATGTTGTTGACAGATACAATCAGAGGAAAATATTGAGTGGACTTTAGTCCCCAGGAGAACCATTTTGTTCATTGGCAATGTGCTTATCCCTGACTGCACATGAAAACAACTTCGAATTTGTGCATTCCAAGACCATCTAATACCATTCCCAATCCATTAAACCTTCCTCTCTATGGAGAGAGGTGCCAGCATCAGCTCTCTCTCTGCTGACTCACGTGGTAAGACAATGATTAGAACCACAGATAGTGCAAGTCTTTGCTCACAGATCAGAACCTTAGATGCTTGGCTCTCATGGTGTTCAGCCCCAAGATGACCCCAGGCATCGCCCTTCCTGAGATCCACATTCTCTACAGGCATGTTCAACTTGTGACCTATAGGCTGCATTCATCCCACAACAGCGAGGAATGTGACCCAACAAACTCACTTGGAGTTCAAGGTGTAAAATCAAAATGTCAAAGGGGTTCACACCTCTGCATCCCCACCAACACTAAATGCAGCTGGCTTCTCTGAACCAGTATTGAAGTAAATACCTCACCCTAGGGATGCAGCCTTTGATTGATGTAACTGCATTCGTCCTCATCCACTTGCACAATTTCAAGAGTTACTGACTGGTCTAAACCTGGTCTAACCAATAAGGTACTTCAGAAATAGCCATCTCTAGAGAAAGCCCAGTCTCATGCCATGGTGACAAGCAGCTCTACTGATAGCTACCTGCTCTAGAACAGGGCCTTTTGTTAACACAATCTATCAATTTACAACCCCGTAAGCAAGCCATTCTGATACCAGAGTCCTACAGCTTCAAAGGCTGCTATGACTCATGAGAGACACAGCACCAAGCTATGCTTCTTCGAAATTTAGGGCCTGTTAGTATTATAAGAGAAAGAAAAAGCTTAATACCACCAAATTTGGGTCTAATTTGCCACATAACAGTAGATAAGTAATACAGCTCAACAAATGGAAAAGTAAACCATTTGCCTCTTTTAATTATTCTCAATTCCTCACGGGTTCTGAAGTAACAAACACTTGCTTCATATGTAACTATTGTTCCATAATTATTATTTTTATTTAAACAACTTAATCATCAGCAATGCGTTTAAATTTGATTGTTCATTTGGTTTGTTGCTCTACTTGGAGACATGAATACAAGCAGATGTGTCAAGATAAAAAGTGGTAGAGTTGGAGATGCATAAATAATTTCAGTAGCGGGAGAGATGATATTACAGTACAATACAAGTCTATGTAACTTTTAAGTTCCATAACAGGTGTGCTGGTGTTTTTATGTTAGCTCTCTTTTGAAGTGCTTAATTTGGTCTTATTTAATCTTATTCTGGTCAGTCTTTGCAAATTCTTCTGCCGTTTGACTAGTTTGATGGCCCTCATATGGGCAAAATGAAAGTGTTCTCAGATACAGCTTGAAGTGTGCACAAATAAAACTATACAGCCAGTCTCAAACAGCAACACTACTTTCTTAGAAACAGAGTCAGAGTCAGGAGTAGGAGTGCACCCCTGTAATCCATGTACTCAGAAGGTGACGGCAAGAGGATCAAGAGATCAAGACCAGCTTTTACTACGTAAAGAATTTGGTGCTAGTCTGAGCTACATGAAGATCCTGTCTCCAAACACACCACACACACACACACACACACACACACACACACACACACAAACACACACACACACACACACACACACACACACACACTAAAATATCCAATTATGTTCTACAGAAGTACCAAAGTTTTAACTCCGTAGTGTACATGTCTTCACCACCTTCATTTTTACTAGGAAAATGCCATACACACATGTTATGACTCGATTTTGAGTCACCCTGTCTTCTATTACATTGCTATATGGACAAATCAAGTTTCTCAGCTCTTTGTACCATTATCTCATCTTGACAATGATCTTGGCCATGTGACTTGTTCTGATCAATGGAATATTGTAGTATGACTAACTCAAGGTTGGAAACTCAATCTATGTTGGAATTATTCACTTTTTAAAAGGATTTATTTGTTTATTTTATTACACAAGTGCTCTGTTTTCATGTATACCAGAAGAGGAAATCAGATTTTATTACAGATGATTGCAATCTACAATGCGATGGCTGGGAATTGAACTCAGGACCTCTGGAAGAGCAGCCACTGCTGTTAACTTTGAACCTTATCTCTCCAGCCCTATTCTTTGTTTTTTGCATTGCTGAAAGACATGTACAAGATTCCTTGCTAATACCAAGAGTAAGGTGAGAAACTCATGGTGTAGAACAGACCCATTAAGCCAAGCCTAGGTTAGACCATCCAACTTCTCAGTTATGAGCTCATCAGGCACATAAAGGAAATATTTGCATATCACAGAAATCTTATAATTGCCATATAGCACTGTTGTAGCAATATTTAATTTGAACATACAGATCAGGAGATGTGTATTTTTATTAATGGCAAATGCCCAAGTTTAGGGATAAAGAGTATTCCCCAATCAAAGAAGAGCTCTTTCTCTGATTTAGCCTACATTTTATTTCTACCTGAAGAAGATATGGTTGATCTCACCAAATTCACTTTGCATTCTAAGTCTTTAAAATCATAGGATCCTTGACAAAGATGGATGGTAAAGGTCATTTTACAAATAAATAGGTAAAGGATCTATTCCATTGACTTGCCCAAGGTCACACAACTGAAAGCAGCAACACCAGTCCAGTGGCCCAGTTCCCACTTTCCCACCTATAGCGCTCCCTGTCTTTGATTGCTTCCATACCCCCTTTTTTATTTTCACTACAGAAACAGCCCGTTTCAAGTAGGTTTAAGTTACTACTGATTTTTTTAACTGTCTAGGCAATATATTTCAAAAATTGTGACAGAAAACAAAACAGAACAAAGGCAGAAATAACTGATCCCCAAGGATAGGATGGCCTAGAAAGAAAGGGGAAATGAGTAGCTAACACAAAAAGAGAGTAATTAAAACCGGAAGCGAACAGAAAGTCTAGAACAATTTACCAATGTCATAGATGATGAAAGGATGTTTCTCAGGGCTTCCAAACAAAAGAGATTCTTGGAAGCAGATTTGCCTTGAACTGGGAGGCAGACTGCAGAAACATAGAGACTCTCCTCCAAGGCAGGGGCATAAACAGTGCGGCTGAGCTTTTGACAGTAGCACCCAGGACCATGCCAATAACAACAGGATGAGAAGAGCCTGCAGAGGCGGCTACAACGGCAACCGAGAGTTGACACCACAGGACAGAAGCCACAAACTAGCAGAAACGAGCTGATGCTCCAGCTGGAAACACGGGGCAAGAAAGCAGTTCAGCTCCAGTTCCTACAAGGCAGCTTCTGTCCAGATGCTACAGTTACTAACAAGGCTGCATTCTGCATCCAGAAAGCATTGCCATCAAGTGGAGCATAGGACGGCAGGAACAGAGAATGCTTCTGTAACTTATTCCACCAAATGCAATTATCTGTGAATCTGCCTGTGTACTGAAATTGTGATAAGGGCTGTGAGAACCCAAGCTAACAAAACTGAAAACAATAAACCAGATATCAAGGTATAAACGAAACAACATGGGGGACCCAAACCAGACACTCTTGATAAATGCCAGCAACCCACACCCATTTGCCCTGAATTTTGTCAAACTTTTTAATGTATTTTCTCAGGAAAAATAAATCACTAAATAAAACTGATGACAAGAGCCAGGGATGTATTTGTTTGTACAGTGCTTGTTCAGCACGCTGTAGGCCCAGGGTTTCAACATAAACAGAATTGTGGTGGTGCAAGTCTATAATCCATTCACTTAGGAAGTTGACAGAAGAGGACTAGAAGTTCAAAATCATCTTTACTACATGGTGAGTTTGAGACTAGCCTAAGCTACTTTAAGATCCTGTCTCAAAACAAGCAAAAAGAAAGATGACATCAGAAGCAGCATTTTGGCATTCATCTATTAACAAACAATATTCAGAAACACCAGAACAGATTGGCCAAAGGAGATGAGAAAAATGTGTCTTACATCTTAATTTGTAAGGACCCACTAACCTAAGGCTATTATACAAGAATTGGTGTCTGTGAGATAAATTTCTTCTTACACACACACACACACACACACACACACACACACACACACACACCACTGTGTATAATAATATTAGTAATAATAATAATATGGGTGATAATAGCATGATAATTACTTTACTTTTAAATTAGAAAAATGCCCCATAGAGATGCCCACAAATCAGTTTGACAGAAGTAATTCCTTAACTGAAGTTGCCTCTTCTCAGATATGTCAAGTTAACAATTAAAGCTATCAAGGTTGGAAAGGTGGGCACATTCCTGTATTGCTGAAGTTAATAATAATAATAATGATAAGAAGAAGAAGAAGAAGAAGAGAAGAAGAAGAAGAAGAAGAAGAAGAAGAAGAAGAAGAAGAAGAAGAAGAAGAAGAAGAAGAAGAAGAAGTCAATATTACTATAAAATTATGTGTATAGTAGTGTGTGTGTGTGAGAGTAGTAGTAGAGTGGTGGTGGTGGTGGTGGCGGTGGTGGTGGGATTGAGTGGTGGTGGTGGCCGGTGGTGGTGGGATTAGGTGGTGGTGGTGGCGGTGGAGTGGTGATGTGGCGGTGGTGGTGGGTGGTGGTGGGGAGTGGGGATTATGGTGGTGGTGGTGGTGGAGTGGTGGTGGTGGCCGGTGGTGGTGGTGGTGGTGGTGGTGGAGGTGGTGGTGGTGGCGGTGGTGAGTGGTGGCGGTGGTGGTGGTGGGGTGGTGGTGTGGGGTGGTGGTGGTGGTGGGTGGTGGTGGTGGGTGGTGGTGGTGATGGGAGGTGGTGGTGGTGGTGGTGGTGGAGTGTGGTAATGGGGTGGTGGTGGTGGGGTGGTGGGTGGTGGTGGTAATGTGGTGGTGGAGGTAGTAATAGGTAGGTGGGTAGTAGTAGTAGTAGTGGTGGTATAGTAGTAGTAGTAGTAGTAGTAATAGTAGTAGTAGTAGTAGAAGTAGTAGTAATAGTAGAAGTAGTAGTAATAGTAGAAGAAGAAGTAGTAGTAGTAGTAGTGGTAGTGGTAGTGGTAGTAGTAGTAGTAGATGTACATATATACATATAGAAGCAAGAGCACAATGCTGGGTGCCTCCCTCAGCCACTCCCATGTTATTTTTAGAAACAGTCTCTTACTTTAAACTGAAGTTGGCTGTTTGGCTAGTCTTCCTGACCAGCACACTCAGGGGATCTACTTGTCCTCCCCAAAACAATGGAGACACAAGCAAGTGCAGCCATATGCTGTGTTTTAATTTGATTTCTATGGCTGTAATAAAGACCATGATCAAAGGCAACTTGGGGAGGGAAGGATTTATTTGGCTTATACTTCCACATTATAGTCCACCACCAAGAGAAATTAAGGCAGGAACTGAAGGTGGGAATGGAGAAGCAAAACTGAAACAGAGAGCATGGAGGAATGCTGCTTACTGGCTTGCTCTCCATGGTTTTCTCAGTCTGCTTTCTTCCAAAGCCCAGGACCACCTGCCAAGAGGAGCTCTGCTCAGAGTGGGCAGGGCTCACCTACATCAATTAGAAATTAAGAAAATGTCCCATAGACATGCCCACAAGTCAATTTGATGGAAGTTAATTCCTTAATTGGGGTTGCCTTTTCCCAGGTATGTCAAGTTAACAACTGAAGGTGGTGAGATTGCTATCAAGGTTGGGAAGGTGGGCACATTCCTGTGTTGCTGATGATAATGAGTGGCGCAGATGCTTTTGATAGGTATTTGACAACATCTAGCAAAACTGTGTTTTCAGTTCTCCATTAACCTGGCAATTCCTCAGGAGGAGCTCTCCTGAGGCTCTCCATGCTGACAAACTATATAGACAGGGCTTCTTCTTGGCATCACTGTACTTGCCAGGTATAGGAAACCGTCTGAATGTCTAAACATGTGAGATTGGCCGGATGAACTATTATAAATACTTAAAATGGAGTAATGTTGTGCCTGTCAGACTCTGGTTTGTATGACAAGTATCTGTAATAATAAACTTGCAAAGAGAAGAGGCTTGTTCTGCCTCACAACGAGCTTTCAGTCCATCCCTCCTGGGTCTGTGATGAAGAAATGCATCACGGCAGGGGTGTGCGTGTCATGTCACAAACTGCTCCCTCTTTAGCTAAAATTCAAAAGGCAAGCAGAAAAGGGGCATCGGGGGAGTTAATCCTTTATGAGGAGCATACTCTCTAAGGAGATAATAGCCACCTTTTAGAGGCTGCCTCTTAAAGATCCTGGGACTATTCACTTTACACATAAGTCCTTGTAGACATTGAAAAAAATGTAGATGTGCAGCTTTTTAAAAAGAGAGAGAGAGAGAGAGAGAGAGAGAGAGAGAGAGAGAGAGAGAGGATCCTTCAACTGAGAGGGAGTAATTTTTATGAGACATTACTAACTGAAAAGGGCAAAGTACAAAAAATATGTTATAAGTTTTCTTTATGTATAATGAAGGAAGAATGAAAAAATATTTAATATTTTGTTGGGTCTATACTTACAATGATTCAGTTTGTGGTTTTTCAACTTTACGAGGGTAATGTTTCAATTTTACGATGGTGTGGGAGCAATATATGTTCAGTTGGAACCTTATTCCAGATTTTGATCTCTTCCTGGATGAGAAATATTGAGTGTGATGTGTTCTGTTGATACGTGTCAGCTTCACTGAGGTGCAATGCCCAGTTCCTTGTACTCCCCATCCAGGAAGCAGTGAAGCCCCTATACTCTTCTGTGGTGCCAAGTTACCCTGCTCAATGTGTTAGGTGTGTTGAGTGTACTTTGAAATTGTTTTATTCCAACTGGTCATGGGTTTATTAAGAGATAAGCTGTTTATGTAGTCATATGTTAGCAGAAGGAAATAAAGGAAAGATAAACCAAAAGATCATGCGATTGCTTCTCTGTGATGATAAAGAAGAGGCACAGATTGAAATAAGAAGGGAGTGTCCATAATTTCATTGGACAGAAGTATGTTACTATCTGACCCATTTGAATAATAAAATTGAAAACAGAACAAGGAACGTAAGCAAGAGCATTGAATGAAAATGGAAACAGACTAATCCACTTGCATTTCAGATAAATACCACAAGCATAATGAAAGGAAAGAAGAAAGAACTAATTCAAGAACTTAGGCAGACAATACTGATTACTCATTCTTATTTTGATGTAGGGTGGAAGTGAGAGAGAAAAATGGGAAAACTGGAAACAAATCTAGAATCCTTTGTAATAAAATTTATTTTTGTTTGGTTGTGGTTATGAGCAAAGCAAAACTTTAAACTACTTTGTATATGTATATAATAGAACTGAGTGAATATATAAATATATTATTGATGAGAGTTCAGGTCTGACTCTGGGAAAAGAGAGGATAATTATGAAATAAGAAAAGGAACACACACAAAAAAAACTCAGTTTGAACTCATTACTTCCTTAGTAATATATGTGTGTGTGTGTATGTACATGTGCATGTATATATGTATTCATACATGCATAGTTGAAGATGCATAGTTGTTCTTCGAAAATAACATACCTTGAGGCCCATCTTGAAGTTCATCTATATTTTATGCTGCTGTTGTCAATCTTAGCCAAATCTCATGTATGTGTGTGTATGGTGTGTGTGTGTGTGTGTGTGTGTGTGTGTGTGTGTGTGTGTGTGTGTGTGTGTTGCTGTGTATATGAAGAGAGAACAATCCATGTGAACCTGTCCTCTCCTACTCCATGTAAGTCCCAGAGATCAAATGGGTCATAAGGCCTGGTGACAAGCGTATTTTTCTGCTAAGCTATACCAGCAACCTCTGACATAAGTTTATACTGAAAAGGATCTAGAATTTCTCATAGAAATATCTAATCAAAAATAACTTGGCATAAATAGGTCCAAAACGCCCATTTGGAATGCTATCAGATAATAACATAGTCGAATATGCTAGAGTATTTCAAAAGAATGAAGGAAGCAGCTTCAAGGGACTCCACCAGACAGTCCTAGGATAATTTAAACACTAGCATAATTAAGCCTAGTAATGGTTTCAAAACCATTGGGTAAAACCAGAGTTCATAACTCTCTTACCAGTCAGCTGATTGGGGTATTTTGCACTATTTCAATGGAAATTGTGTTTGGGCGAAGAGCAACCTCCTCAGGTTTGGGAGTCACTCGGGCCACTTGAGTGACAAGGACTCATGGACTAAACTAAGAGACTTAGAGGCTGAGGGCTCTGAGTCCTGAAAACCAGTGACAGCTGATGGCACTTCATCCCTTAAGAAGGGTCCAGTTCTCCTTGAGACCTGTCACACAAATCATCACAGAAATAGGCAACCGGCATACGGCAGGTAAGCAAGTGGAGGCCTACAACAGACTACGAAGGTAGCCTGGGAATGTGATGGGTGCCCTAGAATTGGAAGGCTATCAGTTTGTA